>NC_090055.1:20645150-20777650 GCF_038355195.1 Osmerus mordax | reverse complement strand
CTCCTTCTCCAGGAAGAGAGCATCCTAAATCTCTTACCTTACCTCTTACTTGTAGGGCTGTGTCTGTTTGTTCGAAGCGGGGGAGAGGGGACTAATTAACCCTCCTCCCACTCTACTCCATCCTTCTCTCTCTCCTCCATCCCTCCCTGTCTCTACTCCATCCTTCTCTCTCTCCTCCATCCCTCCCTGTCTCTACTCCCCTTCCTTTCCTCCCATCCTTTTCCTCTCTTCCCTCTCTTCCTCCTCTCCCTCTCTCTTCCTCTTCTTTCCTGCATCCACTCCCACTCCAGAGAGAAAAGGGGGTTCAAAGGGGGGCTCAAAGGGGCCCTGTGTGTGTGTGAGAGAGAAAGAGAGAGCCTGTGTTGTCTGGCTGTGTGAAACCTCCTGTCTGTAGTCTGTGTCTGTTAGACGTGAAGCTCTATCTCATAAGTGTCTCTGAGGCCCCCCTTGGGTCATTTCCATCACAAAGGTGTGTGTGTGTGTGACTGTCAGGGGAACCAACCGTGCCTGGAATTCCAGAGTCCCCTGTCTCTCCTCCTCTGCTCTGATTGTGACCCTTCAAAGTCTCGCCTACACACTCAATCCCCCCGCCCAGGCCCCCGCCCAGGCCCCCGCCCAGGCCCCCCGCCCAGGCCCCCCGCCCGGGCCCCCCGCCCAGTCCCCCGCCCAGTCCCCCCGCCCAGGCCCCCGCCCAGGCCCCCCTCCCTGCCTCTGCCTCGGGCCAGTGTGGAGGAGCGTCCCAGCAGCAGAGGAAGAACTCAGAGGAAGCTGTGGGCTGAGCAGAGCTCAGAGGTGACGACAGGGGGTGCAGAGGAGGAGGAGGGAAAGATGAGAAATAAAACGCTGATATTGAAACCAGACTGTAGGAAATTCTAGATCATGTGATGAGCTGTTACCTCCAGCGCAGGTGTGAGGTCCTGGGGCCTTTGAGAGAGTAGAGAGTAGAATAGAGGCAGTAGAGAATAGAGGCAGTGTAGAGACTAGAGTAGAGGCAGTAGAGTGGAGACTAGAGGCTAGAGTAGAGGCAGTAGAGACTAGACTAGAGGCAAGTAGAGGGCAGTAGAGTATAGGCAGTAGAGACAAGTCTGTGCCTCTGGATTAAAGTGACTCATGTGCCAAAAATCGTATGTACGGGGGTGGGTGGTGTAGTACGAATGACGCACCGCTACACACACACACACACACACACACACACACACATACACTACACACACACACACGTGCCTCTTGTGTTTGTGGTTTCATGTTTGAAGTCCTGGGACTCCTCCTATTCTGAGTGCAGCTCTGCCACTTCATCCTACCTCTGTGTTATTACTCTGCTGAATAACAAATTAACTATTTGTCTTGTGGTCTCCACCTGCCCCTCTCTCTTCCCCTTCCCTCCCCCCTCCCTGTCCCCTTCCCTCCCCTCCCTGTCCCCTTCCTCCCCCTCCCCTGTCCCCCTCCTCCTCCTCCCCTGCCCCCTCCTCCTCCCTGCCCCTCCTCCTCCCTGTCCTCCTCCTCCTCCCTGCCCTCCTCCTCCCTGTCCTCCTCCTCCCCCTCCCTGCCCTCCTCCTCCCCTCCCTGTCCTCCTCCTCCCCTCCCTGTCCCCCTCCTCCCCCTCCCTGTCCCCCTCCTCCCCTCCCTGCCCTCCTCCTCCCCCTCCCTGTCCTCCTCCTCCCCTCCCTGTCCCCCTCCTCCCCATCCTGTCCCCCTCCTCCCCTCCCTGCCCCTCCTCCTCCCCTCCCTGTCCTCCCCTCCCTGTCCCCCTCCTCCCCCTCCCTGTCCCCCTCCTCCCCTCCCTGTCCTCCCCTCTTCTCCTGCAGGAGTCGTTGGGGCCCAGGCCCTGTTCTCCGTCCCTCGGCGGCCTGGCTATGGCACCATGGGCAAGCCCATCAAGCTGCTGGCCAACTGCTTCCAGGTGGACATCCCCAAGATGGACGTCTACCTGTACGAGGTGGACATCAAGCCTGAGAAGTGTCCCCGCAGGGTCAACAGGTGACGCTGGCATCCTCAGCTGGGCTTGTCTAGAACTGGAGTAGAGGGGTGTTGGGTGTGGTAGAGGGGTAGAGGTGAGGCTGACAGGTGTGTGTCTGCATGGAGGTGGTGGGTAGAGGGTGGGGGTAGAGGGTGTGGGGTAGAGGGTGTGGGGTAGAGGTGTAGAGGTGAGGCTTGACAGGTGTGTGGCTACAGGGAGGTGGTGGGGTAGAGGGTGGGGTAGAGGGTGTGGGGTAGAGGGTGTGGGGTAGAGGTGTAGAGGGTGAGGGCTTGACAGGTGTGTGTCTACAGGGAGGTGGTGGACTCCATGGTGCAGCACTTCAAGGTCACCATCTTTGGCGACCGCAGGCCAGTCTAACGACGGGAAGAGGAGCCTCTACACACAGCCAACCCCCCTGCCTGTAGCTCCAGCAGGGGTGAGACACACACTTACAGACCCACACACACACACACACTTACAGACCCACACACACACACACACGCTTACAGACCCACACACACACACACGCTTACAGACCCACACACACACACATATACACACACTAGGGCTGGGCGGTATGGCCTAAAATGTTTATCACGGTATAATTCGTAAGCACTGACGGTATCAGTATATATCACGATATATTAGTTATTCTTAAAAATGTCATGACAATGCAATCCGCACCGCAGCGGCTAATCTACCGCACTCGAGACGGATTTGGATTGGGTAACTCCGGTGTGTCGCATGAGTTGAATTTTCGACATTTTGCAGTGTTTGCCACGGAACAGCGACTTCTCAGTAGCGTACGCGTTCAACAGTAGCCTACGTTTATGGGATCGCAAGAAAACTCTAGCTATAGTTAGCTCTAGCTATAAACAATTATTACATGGCTGAATACTCGATTCTGTTGGCCTACAATAAAAATGTCACTATTCTAACCAACCTGGCATTGGATTTGTCAAAACGCATTCTTGCCAACAAAAGCAGTTTACTCATATGAATGTTTTGCTTCCTCTGGAGTTGCGCTAGCTTGTTTGTTGACTTTTATTGGCTGGCACAATGCGTGCAGCGTCCATGCTGCATGTTTTTTTTGGGTAAAATATAAAAATTTTAACTAGCCCACTAGGCAGTAGGCCTATCACTTGACTTATGGCAAAATCCATATCATGGCACAACGCAATACCGGTATTCGCGTTCATACCGGTATACCGCCCACTTCCTAACACACACGCTTACAGACCCATATACACACGCTTACAGACCCCCCACACACACATATACACATGCTTACAGACCCCCACACACACATATACCACACGCTTACAGACCCCCACACACACATATACACACGCTTACAGACCCCCCACACACACATATACACACGCTTACAGACCCCCACACACACATATACAACACACTTACAGACCCACACACACACACATATACACACGCGTTTACAGACCCACATACACACACAAACACACTTACAGACCCACACTCCTACACACACACACATACATGTGTGTAACCCGCCCCCTCTTTGTTCCCATAGGTGGACCTGGATGTCACTCTCTGCCGGGGGAGGGGGGGAAGGACCGCCCCTTCAAGGTAACCATCAAGTTTGTGTCACTGGTGAGCTGGCACATGCTGCACGAGGTTTTACAGGGCGCAGTGTTCCTGAGCCCTGGAACTGGACAAGCCAATCAGCACCAACCCTGTCCACGCCGTGGACGTGGTCCTCAGACACCTGCCCTCCATGAAGTGAGTCGCAGCCCTGGTGGCCTGGGGTAGCATAGCATAGCCTCCCTCACTTCCCTAGCATAGCCTCCCTCACTCCCCTAGCATAACGTCCCTCACTCCCCTAGCATAGCCTCCCTCACTTCCCTAGCATAGCCTCCCTCACATCCCTAGCATAACCCCCCCTTACATCCCCTAGCATAGCCTCCCTCACATCCCCTAGCATAGCCTCCCTCACTTCCCTAGCATAACGTCCCTCACTCCCCTAGCATAGCCTCCCTCACTTCCCTAGCATAGCCTCCCTCACATCCCCTAGCATAACCCCCCTTACATCCCTAGCATAACGTCCCTCACTCCCTAGCATAGCCTCCCTCACTCCCCTAGCATAGCGTCCCTCACTCCCCTAGCATAACCCCCCTTACATCCCTAGCATAGCCTCCCTCACTCCCCTAGCATAGCGTCCCTCACTCCCCTAGCATAGCCTCCCTCACTCCCCTAGCATAGCCTCCCTCACTCCCCTAGCATAGCGTCCCTCACTCCCCTAGCATAGCGTCCCTCACTTCCCTAGCATAGCCTTCCTCACTTCCCTAGCATAGCCTCCCTCACTTCCCTAGCATAGCCTCCCTCACTCCCCTAGCATAGCCTCCCTCACATCCCTAGCATAGCCTCCCTCACATCCCTAGCATAGCCTCCCTCACTCCCCTAGCATAGCCTCCCATCCCTAGCATAGCCTCCCTCACTCCCCTAGCATAGCCTCCCTCACTCCCCTAGCATAGCCTCCCATCCCTAGCATAGCGTCCTCACTTCCCTAGCATAGCCTCCCTCACATCCCTAGCATAGCGTCCCTCACATCCCTAGCATAGCCTCCCTCACATCCCCTAGCATAGCGTCCCTCACTTCCCTAGCATAGCCTCCCTCACTTCCCTAGCATAGCCTCCCTCACTCCCCTAGCATAGCCTCCCTCACATCCCTAGCATAGCCTCCCTCACTCCCCTAGCATAGCCTCCCATCCCTAGCATAGCGTCCCTCACTTCCCTAGCATAGCCTCCCTCACATCCCTAGCATAGCGTCCCTCACATCCTTAGCATAGCCTCCCTCACTCCCCTAGCATAGCGTCCCTCACTTCCCTAGCATAGCCTCCCTCACTTCCCTAGCATAGCCTCCCTCACATCCCTAGCATAGCCTCCCTCACATCCCTAGCATAGCCTCCCTCACTCCCCTAGCATAGCCTCCCATCCCTAGTATAGCCTCCCTCACTCCCCTAGCATAGCCTCCCTCACTCCCCTAGCATAGCCTCCATCCCTAGCATAGCGTCCCTCACTTCCCTAGCATAGCCTCCCTCACATCCCTAGCATAGCGTCCCTCACATCCCTAGCATAGCCTCCCCTCACTCCCCTAGCATAGCGTCCCTCACTTCCCTAGCATAGCCTCCCTCACATCCCTAGCATAGCTCCCTCACTCCCTAGCATAGCCTCCCTCACATCCCTAGCATAGCCTCCCTCACTTCCCCTAGCATAGCCTCCCTCACTCCCCTAGCATAGCCTCCCTCACTCCCCTAGCATAGCCTCCCCTCACATCCCTAGCATAGCCTCCCTCACATAGTTTTGTAGTCCTGTCTCTCCATGTTTGTAGTTCTCTCTCCTCCAGGTAGGTGACCTCTGACCCCTCCATGTGTGTGACCCCCAGGTACACTCCGGTGGGGCGCTCCTTCTTCTCCTCCCCAGAGGGATACGACCACCCCCCTGGGTGGGGGCCGGGAGGTCTGGTTTGGCTTCCACCAGTCCGTACGGCCGGCCATGTGGAAGATGATGCTCAACATCGACGGTGAGTCTCACAGCTGGTCTGTAGAGATCAGATGTTGGTGGACTGGCCCTCTATCTCCAGCGAGGTTAGCCAAGGACACCAAGTAGCAGCAGTAGTTCCCTGTGTTGACCTGGTCCGGTGCTGTGTGCTAGCTGTGTGCTCTCTGTCGCCTCCTAGTTTCGGCCACAGCCTCTACAAGGCCCAGCCCGTCATCCAGTTCATGTGTGAGGTCCTGGACATCCACAACATCGACGAGCAGCCGCGTCCTCTCACAGACTCCCACAGGGTCAAGTTCACCAAAGAGATTAAAGGTAAGCAGCAACGTGTGTGTCCTGTGTGGGTGTGTGTCCTGTGTGTGTGTGTCCTGTGTGTGTGTGTGTCCTGTGTGTGTGGGTGTGTCCTGTGTGTGTGTGTCCTGTGTGGGTGTGTGCTGTGTGTGTGTGTCCTGTGTGGGTGTGTGCTGTGTGTGTGTGTCCTGTGTGTTTGTGTCCTGTGTGGGTGTGTCCTGTGTGGGTGTGTCCTGTGTGGGTGTGTGTGTGTGTGTCCTGTGTGTGTGTGTGTCCTGTGTGTGTGTGTGTGTCCTGTGTGTGTGTGTCCTGTGTGTGGGTGTGTCCTGTGTGGGTGTGTCCTGTGTGGGTGTGTGCTGTGTGGGTGTGTCCTGTGTGTGTGGGTGTGTCCTGTGTGTGTGTGTCCTGTGTGGGTGTGTGCTGTGTGTGTGTGTCCTGTGTGGGTGTGTGCTGTGTGTGTGTGTCCTGTGTGTTTGGTCCTGTGTGGGTGTGTCCTGTGTGGGTGTGTCCTGTGTGGGTGTGTGTGTGTGTGTCCTGTGTGTGTGTGTGTCCTGTGTGTGTGTGTGTGTCCTGTGTGTGTGTGTCCTGTGTGTGGGTGTGTCCTGTGTGGGTGTGTCCTGTGTGGGTGTGTGCTGTGTGGGTGTGTCCTGTGTGTGTGTGTCCTGTGTGTGTGTCCTGTGTGTGTGTGTCCTGTGTGTGTGTCCTGTGTGGGTGTGTCCTGTGTGGGTGTGTCCTGTGTGGGTGTGTCCTGTGTGTGTGTCCTGTGTGGGTGTGTCCTGTGTGTGTGTCCTGTGTGTTTGTGTCCTGTGTGTGTGTCCTGTGTGGGTGTCCTGTGTGTGTGGGTGTGTGTGTGTCCTGTGTGGGTGTGTGTGTCCTGTGTGGGTGTGTCCTGTGTGTGTGTCCTGTGTGTGTGTGTGTCCTGTGTGGGTGTGTGTCCTGTGTGGGTGTCCTGTGTGTGTGTCCTGTGTGTGTGTGTGTCCTGTGTGGGTGTGTCCTGTGTGGGTGTCCTGTGTGTGTGGGTGTGTCCTGTGTGTGTGTGTGTCCTGTGTGTGTGTGTCCTGTGTGGGTGTGTCCTGTGTGTGTGTCCTGTGTGGGTGTGTCCTGTGTGTGTGTCCTGTGTGTGTGTGTCCTGTGTGTGTGTGTGTCCTGTGTGTGTGTGTGTGTGTGTGTGTGTGTGTGTCCTGTGTGTGTGTGTGTGTGTGTGTGTGTGTGTGTTTATGCTCATCAGCCTGCTGTGTCTCAGGTCTGAAGGTGGAGGTGACACACTGTGGAACCATGAGGAGGAAGTATCGAGTCTGCAACGTGACCCGCCGTCCGGCCAGCCACCAGACGTGAGTCAGCCTGCACGTGTGTGTGTGTGTCTCTGTGTGTGTAGCTACGGGGTCTGGTGTGTGTGTGTAGCTACGGGGTGTGTGTGTGTGTGTGTGTGTGTGTGTGTGTAAACGCCCGAGGAAGGGGGACAGGATATTCTCCAAAACCACAGTGTCTGACTCATCATCAGCTAAATGGTCCAAAGACCTTAGTCACCACACACACACACACCTTACCCTGTAGCTACACACACACACACACACACACACACACAAGACCCTGTCTCCCTGCAGCACCAGGGTTGTAAACCTGGTTCTCCTGGTTCTGCTCAGGTTCCCCCTACAGCTGGAGAACGGCCAGACAGTAGAACGTACGGTAGCCCAGTACTTCAGAGAGAAGTACAACCTGCAGCTGAAATACCCCCACCTGCCCTGCCTGCAGGTGGGCCAGGAGCAGAAGCACACCTACCTGCCCCTGGAGGTGAGGCCCTGGAGGAACTCTTTTCTGCTCTGACCCACACTCTCAACACCTTGTTCTGCTCTGACCCACACTCTCAACACCTCGTTCTGCTCTGACCCACACTCTCAACACCTCGTTCTGCTCTGACCCACACTCTCAACACCTCGTTCTGCTCTGACCCACACTCTCAACACCTCGTTCTGCTCTGACCCACACTCTCAACACCTTGTTCTGCTCTGACCCACACTCTCAACACCTCGTTCTGCTCTGACCCACACTCTCAACACCTCGTTCTGCTCTGACCCACACTCTCAACACCTCGTTCTGCTCTGACCCACACTCTCAACACCTCGTTCTGCTCTGACCCACACTCTCAACACCTTGTTCTGCTCTGACCCACACTCTCAACACCTCGTTCTGCTCTGACCCACACTCTCAACACCTTGTTCTGCTCTGACCCACACTCTCAACACCTTGTTCTGCTCTGACCCACACTCTCAACACCTCGTTCTGTTACCTTAACACTGGGTCTCCTGTGTGTGTGTGTGTCTCCCTGCAGGTGTGTAACATAGTAGCAGGGCAGCGGTGCATCAAGAAGCTGACAGATAATCAGACCTCCACCATGATCAAAGCCACAGCTCGCTCTGCCCCCGACAGACAGGAGGAGATCAGCCGGCTGGTGAGGAGCGCCCCCTAGTGGATAGATGATGGTATTGCTTTTAGAAAAGATTCAGCCTCTACATTGTAATGAAGGTATACATACACAGAAACATCTTACCTCTTTAGATTATATCAATGAATCACAGATTAGGTAGTAGGGTTTAATAATAAAGTTAGGGTTAGTAGTAAAAGTAGTAGTTGGAACAAACCAACTGAAATATTCAGAAGGGAAATTTAACAACGTGAACATCTCTAGTTGGACCACACAACACTGTATCACCTGGATAAATGACCTCCTCTCGTCTCCATCCCTGCGTCTCTCTCTCTCCCTTCCTCTCTGTCTCCATACCTGCCTCTCTCTCTCCCTTCCTCTCTCTGTCTCCATACCTGCCTCTCTCTCTCCCTTCCTCTCTGTCTCCATACCTGCCTCTCTCTCTCCCTTCCTCTCTGTCTCCATACCTGCCTCTCTCTCTCCCTTCCTCTCTGTCTCCATACCTGCCTCTCTCTCTCCCTTCCTCTCTCTGTCTCCATCCCTGCCTCTCTCTCCCTTCCTCTCTGTCTCCATCCCTGCCTCTCTCTCCCTTCCTCTCTCTGTCTCCATCCCTACGTCTCTCTCTCTCTCTCTCCCTTCCTCTCTACCTTCCTCTCTGTCTCCATCCCTGCCTCTCTCTCCCTTCCTCTCTCTGTCTCCATCCCTACGTCTCTCTCTCTCTCCCTTCCTCTCTACCTTCCTTCCTGTCTCCATCCCTGCCTCTCTCTCTCTCTGCCTCCATCCTTGCCTCTCACTTTCCCTCTCTCCCTTCCTCTCTCTATCCCTTCCCCTCTCTCTCTCCCTTCCTCTCTTTGTTTCCATCCCTTCCGCTCATTCTTTATCCATACCCACCCACCCGCCCGCAGGTGCGGAGCGCCAACTACGATGCGGACCCGTTTGTTCAGGAGTTCCAGTTCCGCGTGCGTGATGAGATGGCCCAGGTGACCGGGCGCGTGCTGCCCCCCCCCATGCTGCAGTACGGTGGGCGGGTGAGCTCTGAACACTTTATGGTACCTGCCTTTAAATCACGCCATCTCTCCGTCTGTCTGTCTGCCTGTCTGTCTGGAGAATCACACTGTGTGTGTGTGTGTGTAGTCTCTTACTGTGTGTGTGTTGCATCACACTGTGTGTGTGTGTGTGTAGTCTCTTACTGTGTGTGTGTTGCATGACACTGTGTGTGTGTGTGTGTGTGTGTGTGTGTAGTCTCTTACTGTGTGTGTGTTGCATCACACTGTGTGTGTGTGTGTGTGTAGTCTCTTACTGTGTGTGTGTTGCATCACACTGTGTGTGTGTGTGTAGTCTCTCACTGTGTGCGTGTAGCATCACACTGTGTGTGTTTGTGTGTGTAGTCGCTCACTGTGTGTGTGTGTGTGTGTGTAGTCTCTCACTGTGTGTGTGTGTGTGTGTAGCATCACACCGTGTGTACAGTCTCTCACTGTGTGTGTGTGTGTAGTTTCAGACTATGTGCATTGTTGTGCATCTAAAATGACATGTTGAATGTGTGTGTTGCGACGACCACTAAGCTGAACCAGGGAGCCACACAGTGCAGGAATGGACCTGAGCTCCCAGAGAGCCACACAGGGCAGGAATGGACCTGAGCTCCCAGAGAGCCACACAGGGCAGGAATGGACCTGAGCTCCCAGAGAGCCACACAGGGCAGGAATGGACCTGAGCTCCCAGAGAGCCACACAGGGCAGGAATGGACCTGAGCTCCCAGAGAGCCACACAGGGCAGGAATGGACCTGAGCTCCCAGAGAGCCACACAGGGCAGGAATGGACCTGAGCTCCCAGAGAGCCACACAGGGCAGGAATGGACCTGAGCTCCCAGAGAGCCACACAGGGCAGGAATGGACCTGAGCTCCCAGAGAGCCACACAGGGCAGGAATGGACCTGAGCTCCCAGAGAGCCACGCAGTGCAGGAATGGACCTGAGCTCCCAGAGAGCCACACAGTGCAGGAATGGACCTGAGCTCCCAGAGAGCCACACAGGGCAGGAATGGACCTGAGCTCCCAGAGAGCCACGCAGTGCAGGAATGGACCTGAGCTCCCAGAGAGCCACACAGGGCAGGAATGGACCTGAGCTCCCAGAGAGCACAGTACTACCTTGTTACCTAGGTGTGAGCACCTCTCCTAACCCTAACCCTAGGTGTTAGCACCTCTCCTAACCCTAACCCTAGGTGTGAGCACCTCTCCTAAGGACAATTCCACAAGTGGCGAAACATAAGAAACATAAGACACCAGATGTACTAGCTGTAATATTCAACAGCTTGGTTGGTTGAACTGGAGACTGTTGAGATCTTAAGTTAAAGTATCTTCGTCGCAAAAAAAAGATTTCTGGAAACATTTATTTAATTAATTGCGCTGCCAAAGTGGGTGTGTGTGAGTGCGTGCATAGAGGTGTGTGTGTGAGTGTGTGCATAGAGGTGTGTGTGTGAGTGTGTGCATAGAGGTGTGAGTGTGTGAGCCTGACCGGCAGCAAGTGACCCCTGCTCCGTGCTTGCAGAACCGCACGGTGGCCACGCCCAGCCACGGGGTGTGGGACATGAGGGGGAAGCAGTTCCACACAGGTGTGGAGATCAAGATGTGGGCCATCGCCTGCTTCGCCACGCAGAGGCAGTGCAGGGAGGAGATCCTCAAGTAAGGACAGCTGAGAGTTTCCCTGCAGTACCTCCCTCCTCCTGCATAACGACCAGACCCTAACCAACCCTAACCCTAAATCATCTCCTTCATGTTATAATGGCCTTCCCGCACCATCTTTCTAAGGCCTACTCTAAGCAGATGACTTTCTTAACACATCTCTCTCTTCCTGTGTCTACCTGTACGCCTCTCTCCTTCCTCTCTCTCTCTTCCTGCCTCTACCTGTACCCCTCTCTCCCTCCTCTCTCTCTTCCTGCCCATACCTGTACCTCTCTCTCCCTCCTCTCTCTCTCTTCCTGCCTTTACCTGTACCCCTCTCTCATCCTGTCTCTCTTCCTGCCTCTACCTGTTCCCCTCTCTCCCTCCTCTCTCTCTTCCCACCTGTACCTCTCTCCCTCCTCTCTCTCTCTTCCCGCCTGTACCTGTACCTCTCTCCCTCCTCTCTCTCTCTTCCTGCCTCTACCTGTTCCCCTCTTTCCCTCCTCCCTCTCTTCCTGCCTGTACTTGTACCCCTCTCTCTCTCTTCCTGCCTCTACCTGTACCCCTCTCTCCCTCCTCTTTCTCTCTTCCTGCCTCTACCTGTACCTCTCTCTCCCTCCTCTCTCTCTTCCTGCCTCTACCTGTACCCCTCTCTCTCTCTTCCTGTGTCTACCTGTACGCCTCTCTCCCTCCTCTCCCTCTCTTCCTGCCTCTACCTGTACCCCTCTCTCCCTCCTCTCTCTCTCTTCCTGCCTCTACCTGTACCCCTCTCTCTCTCTTCCTGTGTCTACCTGTACGCCTCTCTCTCCCTCCTCTCCCTCTCTTCCTGCCTCTACCTGTACCCCTCTCTCCCTCCTCTCCCTCTCTTCCTGCCTCTACCTGTACCCCTCTCTCCCTCCTCTCTCTCTCTTCCTGCCTCTACCTGTACCGCTCTCTCCCTGCCTCCTCTCTGTAGGGGCTTCACCGACCAGCTGCGTAAGATCTCCAAGGATGCTGGGATGCCCATCCAGGGCCAGCCCTGCTTCTGTAAGTACGCCCAGGGGGCCGACAGCGTGGAGCCCATGTTCAGACACCTGAAGAACACCTACTCTGGCCTGCAGCTCATCATCGTCATCCTGCCTGGAAAGACCCCCGTCTACGGTACCAGTCAACACGTCCTCATTAGATTGTGCGTAGAGACAGATTGTGCATTGGGACTACGGTGCCTTTAACGCTGCTTGTTTGGTCCTGTAGCGGAGGTGAAGCGTGTGGGAGACACTCTCCTGGGCATGGCCACGCAGTGCGTCCAGGTGAAGAACGTGGTGAAGACCTCCCCCCAGACCCTCTCCAACCTCTGCCTGAAGATCAACGTCAAGCTGGGGGGCATCAACAACATCCTGGTGCCTCACCAACGGTAGCTGGCTCCACACACCCTGGCTCTCTCTCTAAATTGTTGTCCATATGAGATGAGATCTGTTGTTGCAAGGGAAGGTGAAAAGTCGCTAAATCTAGCGACAAAGCTAATTGGCAACACTGTTCCCAGCTGTGTTGAAGAGCTTCTGACTCCTCCTCCCCCCTCCCCCCCCCCCCCCCCCCACCCCCCCCCCCCAGGCCCTCGGTGTTCCAGCAGCCTGTCATCTTCCTGGGGGCCGACGTCACCCACCCTCCTGCTGGGGACGGGAAGAAGCCCTCCATCGCAGCGGTGAGAACACCTTTCTCATCTGGCAACTGTTAATTACATTATGTTTACTCTTTAATCATGTTCTCTTCTTCTTCCTCCTCCCTCTCTCCTTCCCTCATTTTCCTTCTCTCATTCTCTCCATTTCTCATCCTCCCTCCCTCCCTCCCTCCAGGTGGTAGGCAGTATGGATGCCCACCCCAGCCGGTACTGTGCCACGGTGCGGGTGCAGAGGCCCAGGCAGGAGGTCATCCAGGACCTGGCCTCCATGGTGAGAGAGCTGCTGATCCAGTTCTACAAGTCGACCCGCTACAAACCCACCAGGATCATCTTCTACAGGGACGGAGTGTCTGAGGGCCAGTTCAGACAGGTCTGTCACTGCTACTGGCTCTCTCTCTCTGTCTCTCTTTCTCTGTCTCTCTCTCTCATTCTCTTTTTCCCCGTGCTGTTTAGGGTTGTGACCCCGTGATGTTTTAGGTCCAGGGTTGTGACCCCATGATGTTTAGGGTTGTGACCCCATGATGTTTAGGGTCAAGACCCCGTGATGTCCAGGGTTGTGAACCCATGATGTTCATGCTGTAATTTTGGTCGATAAGTTTTTCCGATAAGTTTTTCCTTTTCATTTCTTAGCATTTTTAGCTAATGTTTAATAATAGAGACGTAATATGAGTTAAGAAGGTTTATTTACATTTTGCCTCAGACAATACGTTCTATTTGAAAATCTGCGGGTTTTCGTCGGAATTCTGCGTCTGCGTTTTCCGTTTGGGCCTGGTCATGACCCCTTGGTGTCCCGTCCTGCTGCAGGTGCTGTACTATGAGCTGCTGGCGATCCGCGAGGCCTGCATCAGTCTGGAGAAGGACTATCAGCCCGGCATCACCTACATCGTGGTGCAGAAGAGACACCACACCAGGCTGTTCTGTGCCGACCGCAACGAGAGGGTGAGCCTGTTACCACACACACACTCACTCACACACACACTCACTCTCACACACTCACACACACACTCACTCTCACACACACACACACACACACACACACACACACACACAGACACTTGTGTGTCTTACTGGGTCATCAGGCTGGGGGCTCAGAAGCCTCCCCTCCTCCCCAGCACCCTACTCTGCTAACGCGCTGATGGAGGGAGCAGGCACGTAGCAGCCAACACTGTTCATTTTAGCAGACAACCCAATGATTTAACCTCGATGCCTGTTAACATTTCCATGTCCTGTTTGGTTTCCCTCGTGTTGTCAGTTTCATGCTCTTCTCTGGAGGGAGTTCAGAGGTCGAATCAAAGCAGGAGGAGATGGAGGACCTGTTACTTACCCACAATGCTTTGCTCCCATGCCAGGTTGGACGTAGTGGCAACATTCCTGCCGGCACCACCGTGGACACGGACATCACTCACCCTTACGAGTTTGACTTCTACCTCTGCAGTCACGCTGGGATACAGGTACGACGTGTGTGTGTGTGTGTGTGTGCACTGGATGTTAGTCAACAATGGCTTTTTGACTTTTTTTTATTTATTATTTACACAAATATAAAGATAATTGTTTACGTAGAGTCCATTAGCAGAGAAGCTCCTTGCTCCATGTAACCCGCCTCCCTTCCCCCCCCCCCCCTCCCCCAGGGCACCAGTCGCCCCTCCCACTACCACGTCCTCTGGGACGACAACTGCTTCACGGCTGATGAATTCCAGCTGCTCACCTACCAGCTGTGCCACACCTACGTACGCTGCACGCGCTCAGTCTCCATCCCTGCGCCAGCCTACTATGCCCACCTGGTGGCCTTCCGCGCCCGCTACCACCTGGTGGACAAGGAGCACGACAGGTGAGGGGGGGGTAGATAGTTACCACCTGGTGGACAAGGAGCACGACAGGTGAGGGGGGGTAGATAGTTACCCACCTGGTGGACAAGGAGCACGACAGGTGAGGGGGGGTAGATAGTTAACCCACCTGGTGGACAAGGAGCACGACAGGTGAGGGGGGGGTAGAGATAGTTATACCACCTGGTGGACAAGGAGCACGACAGGTGAGGGGGGGTAGATAGTTACCACCTGGTGGACAAGGAGCACGACAGGTGAGGGGGGGTAGATAGTTACCACCTGGTGGACAAGGAGCACGACAGGTGAGGGGGGGTAGATAGTTACCACCTGGTGGACCAAGGAGCACGACAGGTGAGGGGGGGTAGATAGTTACCACCTGGTGGACAAGGAGCACAGACAGGTGAGGGGGGGTAGGTAGATAGTTACCACCTGGTGGACAAGGAGCACGACAGGTGAGGGGGGGGTAGATAGTTACCACCTGGTGGACAAGGAGCACGACAGGTGAGGGGGGGTAGATAGTTACCACCTGGTGGACAAGGAGCACGACAGGTGAGGGGGGGGGTAGATAGTTACCCACCTGGTGGACAAGGAGCACGACAGGTGAGGGGGGGGTAGATAGTTACCCACTGGTGGACAAGGAGCACGACAGGTGAGGGGGGGTAAATAGTTACCACCTGGTGGACAAGGAGCAACGACAGGTGAGGGGGGGGTAGATAGTTACCACCTGGTGGACAAGGAGCACGACAGGTGAGGGGGGGTAGATAGTTACCACCTGGTGGACAAGGAGCACGACAGGTGAGGGAGGGGGTAGATAGTTACCACCTGGTGGACAAGGAGCACGACAGGTGAGGGGGGTGGTAGATAGTTACCACCTGGTGGACAAGGAGCACGACAGGTGAGGGGGGGGTAGATAGTTACCACCTGGTGGACAAGGAGCACGACAGGTGAGGGGGGGTAGATAGTTACCACCTGGTGGACAAGGAGCACGACAGGTGAGGGGGGGGTAGATAGTTACCACCTGGTGGACAAGGAGCACGACAGGTGAGGGGGGGTAGATAGTTACCACCTGGTGGACAAGGAGCACGACAGGTGAGGGGGGAGGAGGGAGAACACTGAGTTTATATTCTCTGCGTGCTACCTCCCCTTACAGGCTGACATTCGTACCTACACCATCACGCATCACATCCTCTCTCAAAGGGGAGAACCCTTAAATTGAATAACATCTGCAACAATTCTCTCTTTCCTTCTCCCTTTCCCTCCCTCTCTTTCTCCCTCCTTCCCTCTGTTTCAACCTCCTCTTCCCTTCTGTCTCCCTCCACCTCTCCCTCCCCCAGTGCGGAGGGCAGCCATGTTTCTGGACAGAGCAACGGCCGGGACCCCCAGGCTCTGGCCAAGGCCGTGCAGATTCACCACGACACTCTGAGGACCATGTACTTCGCCTGAGCAGCCCTCCTCCTCACACACACACACACACACCTCCCCCTCTCTCCCATACACACACCATCCCTTCTCACACACACATACCTTTTCCTCATTTACCACCTTCTCTCTCTCACATACAATCACACGTACACACACACCTCTTCCCTTTACTCTCTCACACACAAACGCTTAGCCTGCCAGTCAAAGATGGTGGTCCCCCCCCCTCCCCCAACCACCACACCATCCAGTACATCCAGACCTGACACTGTGCGAAGACATGGAGAGGAATAGGACTAGAGGAGGAGAGACCCCACCTGAGGAGGAGGACTGGAGGAGGAGGAATGGAGCAGAAGGAGGAGCAGGACTGGAGGAGGAGAGGAGGACTGGAGTAGGAGAGGAGAAGGAGGACTGGAGGAGGGAGAGTCCCACCTTGACAAGGAAGACTGGAGGAGGAGGAGAGGAGGGAGAAGACTGGAGGAGGAGGAGGAGGAGGAGGGAGGAGGAGGAGGAGGAGGAGGAGGAGGAGAGGAGGGAGAAGCCTGGAGGAGGAGGAGGAGAGGAGGGAGAAGACTAGGATGCAAACGCTGCTTTAAAACCCCACAGGAGCTCAGGGGGCACAATTATGCAATATCAGCCAGAACCAGACAACTGCTGTCTGTGGGCATCCTGACCCCAACACCACCCCCCAGCCCCCCAACACCACCCCCCAGCCCCCCCAACACCACCCCCCAGCCCCCCCAACACCACCCCCCAGCCCCCCCCAAACACCACCTCCCAGCCCCCCAAACACCACTCCCCAGCCCCCCCAACACCACCTCCCAGCCCCCCCAACACCACCCCCCCAGCCCCCCCGAACATCACCCCCCCAGCCCCCCGAACACCACCCCCCCAGCCCCCCCGAACACCACCCCCCAGCCCCCCCGAACCACCACCCCCCCAGCCCCCCTAGCCCAGAGAGGGTGTTTCTTTGTGCAGTCTTGTGCAATGTGCAAACTCTCACCCCATCCAGCCATCTTGCCTTTTACCCCCCACAGACTCAAATCTTAACTGCCTGGGTGGAGCTGATGGGGGTGCTGGGTGGAGCTGATGGGGGTGCTGGATGGAGAGTTTGGGCTGTGTGTGTGGTTCCTGGCTCCTGGTCCCCTCCCAGCTGATGGTGACTTAAACCAAGTCATGAAAAGTGTCGATTGACCAACGCATGTGTAGGAGAAGGCAAGCTGCTGTTGTTGAGGTGACACAGCGCCCTCTGGTGGCTGACATGTGAACAAGCTCATCGGATGTGTAGACCTGCCTGAAGGCTTCATTCTTAAGGAGTTTTTTTTTTTTTTTCTTTTTTTTTTTTACTTATGTTGAATGACCCGCCATGTACTCTGTGTAACCATGGCATCTGTGTAACTATGCATCAGTGTTACCATGGCATCTAGTCCTCAATGTTGTGCTGTCTGTCCCAAGGGCCAGCCTGGGCTTCGGGAGAGAGGACTGTTGTAATTATCTTTGACCTGTTTTTCTTTATCATTCATACATATGTTTCTTACCGCATCCATGCCAGTAATGTAAGATGACGTTGGTGATTATGGCTGCATTCACTCTGATCCTCGAGGATCCTCCAGTCCTCTCCAACACAGGCTGGGGGTCCACGAGCCACAGAACACCATGTTCCTTTCCTCTAGTGCAATAATGAGGATGAGGGGACGGGAGGAGAGGGGGAGGAGAGGAGAGGGGAGGGGGGAGGGAGGGGAAGAGGAGGGGAAGAGGAGAGGGGAGGGGAAGAGGAGGAGGAGGTGGAGGAGGGGAGGGGAAAAGGAGGAGGAGGAAAATACATGTGCCCAGGTTATACCTGGAGGGGGTTGTCGAGGAGGTTATAACTGGAGGGGGTTGTCGAGGAGGCATGCCACGCGGGGGGTCTAATCAAGTGCCTGGTCTGGGAAAGGAAGGTAGGGTTGATGTGTTGTGGATGTCCTCACCTTCGCCGTGCATGCTGGGAAGCAGAGCAGCTGACACAGACAGTGTCACAACCAGCTTTGAATCAAGAACACCCAGACAGGCTGACTTCTGTACACAGTGCATCTCATGGAAGTCCTCCTGGGGCGGAACCGGTGTCTTGGCTCAGCAGCCGTGTCCAAGCACACCTAGCCATACTGAACTCTGCTTATCCTGGTTAATATACGAGAATATAGCTGCTATTCTACTGGTCCTTGGTGGGTGAGGAGAGGAGATCCTGGCCTAGGAGGGTCCAGGAGCAGCCCTGTGTCAGATAGCACACTCAACATGAACTAAGCCTTCATTAATACGTTAGCTTTTCAATGTTCCTCCTGAGTTGGTGTGAAGTATTGTGTTGCCTGTCCTCGACTCCTGAGTGCCAGGCCTGGAGCTAGTCCGGGTTAGTCAGAGTTACTCAATCTGCACTAAGAGAAGCGTGTGTGTTGCTGACGCACCTGGTGCTATTCTCACTGATAGTGAAGGGTCTCCATGGGGTGGGGGTGGGGGGATGGTGGGGGGGGGGGGGGGGGGGGGGGCAGCAAACCTAATTGACCTATCTCTCCTCTCCTCTATATCTCTCCTCTATCTCTTTTCTCTATCTCTCCTATCTCTTTCCTCTCTATCTCTCCTCTCTCTCCTCTATATCTCTCCTCTATCTCTCCTATCTCTCTCCTATCTCTCTCCTCTCTATTTCTCCTCTTTATCTCTCCTATCTCTCTCCTCTCTATCTCTCCTCTATATCTCTCCTCTATCTCTCCTATCTCTCTCCTCTATTTCTCCTCTTTATCTCTCCTATCTCTCTCCTCTCTATCTCTCCTCTCTCTCCTCTATATCTCTCCTCTATCTCTCCTATCTCTCTCCTCTCTATCTCTCCTCTCTTTCCTCTCTATCTCTCCTCTTTATCTCTCCTCTCTATCTTCTTTCTCTCCTCCTGAGGGAGGATGAGAGGGTCCGTGTTCAGTTGGAGTACGTGAGCGTGTGATGTATGTGAGTTGCCAGTAAGACTGTGTTCAGAGCGGTACTGTGCTGCGGAGCCCAGCAGAGCCCTGTCTGCTGTGCTGTTCTCATGTACAGACGCCAACAGACTTGAGCCTTGACGATTCTCACTAGTGTCCTAAAAGCCTTTTTAAAAGCCAGATTGGAAGTATATTTGTAATTATATTTAAAATTATGTAATGCACACCACTTATTTTTGCTAACAGAATTATGACAAATAGTAGTGTAGATATTAATCATAAGTAATATCATAAAGTAATGGTTATGAATTATAGCGGTTTAAGTGTTGCAATAGACTGTTGACTTGTTCCCGTGACGATGTGTAGTGTTTCTGTGCTTGGCAGTGGGGTTACTGACAAGGAGCGTGACGGTTATGGATGGTCTGTTCCGATATGAAGAAGAAAGCTGGGGGACAGGGAGAGCTTCAGCTTGTTAGAGTTGTGTGTCTGAGCTGTTAAGAGGTGTGTGTGTTGGGTGGGAGGTGTGTGTGGAGGTGGTTCCACCTGGTCCAGGTGTGTGTGGAGGATGTTCCACTTGGTCCAGGTGTGTGTGGAGGATGTTCCACCTGGTCCAGGTGTGTGTGGAGGTGGTTCCACCTGGTCCAGGTGTGTGTGGAGGATGTTCCACCTGGTCCAGGTGTGTGTGGAGGATGTTCCACCTGGTCCAGGTGTGTGTGGGGCTGTGTGCTGTGAAAGGAAGATGGTACGAGTATGTGTAACGGTCACCTGGTTCTGAGTTTCTGGCTGTTCATCCAAATGGACGTCTTCGGGTTAGTAGAACACATGTTTACATTTAGCAGATGTGTTTGCCTTGCTAACAACCCCTGAGATGTTACTGGTTTTGTTTTAGTTGAAGTTGGCTTATGGCCAAGTCCTTGTCTCTGGAGCCTAGCATCTCACTGGAGAGTGAAGGCGTTTCTTGTTTACTAGAATCTCAACCGCTATCCTGGGTTCTAGATGGTTCTGGTGGAAGGTCCAGGGTGGAGAGGCGGTTCCCTCGGGCCTCGGGCAGAAAGTGCCTTTTCTCTTGATGGTGCTGTAACGAGTCCAACGTCAAATCAAACCAGTCAAACGGTTTAAATCCCTTTGCAATGCAGCAGCAGTTGTGTTTACAAACCCGCACAGAACTCACCTCCGCTTTCATTCAGACAGCAGGAGGGGGCGGGAAACCAACACAGCTCACACACGCACACAAACACAGACTATATGCCAAGTATGCTTGTGGTTTCACTTCCTGGCTGCAGCCCAGCAGACGGGTCAGTAGGGCGGAGCCTGCTGAAGGAGGAGGGGTCTGCCTGGCCTCTGGAGGGTGAACCCAGCACAGCACTTTATAGATAGACTGCCACCTCACTCAGACGACAGAGGGATGCCCATCTGGGCTGCTGCGACCCGCCTGCTCCCTCAGCGCTACACTGGGAGTTCTCCACACCACACTGGAGGATGCTCCTTGGTTACGGGTCTCCCTAGTGATGGGTCTCCTTAGTGACTGTGGCAGCTGGGTGGAGCTAGCGTGTGTGTCTGAGGTGCATCAGCAGGTTAGCCCTGCCACCCTGGCGTTGTCCTAGCAGCCAGACTCTGTTCCTGTGATGGAAGGATAGGGGGCGCTGTTCAGCATTCTGGGGCTGTATGGTGCAAGCTGATAGGCAATGGTAGTCATGGTTACATGTTGGGGGGAGGGGGTTGTCCGGTGGGTACCTGTAAACGAGAGATCTCAGAAACATCTCTCGTACCTTGCTATGCTGCAGATGTTCTACCACAAGTGAGGAGCTGCAAATGTCGCTTTGATTATTACGGTGTAAAGCTCGAGCAATGCCTGATTACATTATTCCTATAACTATTTTAGAGACAGAAGTATAACTAAGATATTCTCTTTTCTCGTATCCCACTTCGAAAGTTGTTCTTCATTGAGCCGACTTTTAAATTTTGTCCTATTTAAATGTGTTGTTCCTTTTAATATATATATGAAATATATATGCGAAATATTTTATGGTTTATTTATTGAGTGCATAGAAGCGGCTGGAGTCTCCGCAGAATCTGGCAACAAGCTGGGGGGCGGAGCCAGAGAGCTGAGGGTTTGGCCCCTCCCCCTCCATGCTGGGGGTGGAGCCATAGAGCTGAGATCCTGACCCTTCCCCCTCCCTGTTGCTGCCTTATTCTACCCAAAACACAAGCACAATGACACGGTGGGGGGGCGGGGGGGGGGGGGGGGGTAGGCAGACCCTTGGGTCTAGCAGTCTGATTGGTGGAAGTGAAGGGTGCAGCCTCCATATCCAGTAGGGCCCGTGCATGGAGAGTCCATCCAAGCCTTTACAGAAGGTCACGTCTCATGTCCCAGAGAAACTAGCCTCGGCCTTAAATGTGTTCCTGCATCCCAGGACTCCTGGAGACGTGGGAACGAGCCTGCTCCACAGCCCTCTTCTAACCACTAACAAAGCTGCAGGTGTTTCCATCTGACGGTAGGAACGCCTTAACAAGCTGTCCCCGCTCACAGACTGCGATTAATAAGAAGAATAAAATGCATTTTATTTCAACTGCACCCTTCATTGTAAAGGCGATCACGGGGCGTAGCAGGGTGAGAACAGGACGGTTGTGAACGCTTCTCCTGAAGAGCCACGTGCTGTAATGAATCGCTCTTTCATTTCCCTGCTCGGTCCGCCGGTCACCTGAAGGTTAGAGGCGCGGGTGCCTGTCCGTCCCGTGCACGGATACACGCGCCGTTTCTGCTTAAACATCTTGAACCGTCTGCTCTGTGGGCGTGCAAATATGGCTTGTTTTCAATTCATTTGCATTCCAGTTAGGATAACGAACCAAATATTGCAGAAAGAGATTATCTGACGCTGTCTTTCCCCCCACTTTGTACACCGTCATATGACACACTGAGAATGTTGACCTCTACATTTCTTTATACAAGTTTTCCACTGTGCAGACTTTAGTGGTTTAGCTGTTGTGCAGCTGTCAGCGTTGTCGCATCACAAGTGATGTCGGACCAGACGACTCGTAGACACCGCTGAATGTCACCAGCTGAATGTTAGACGACAGCGACCAGCCGCCCGCGTCTCACCCCGACCCCTCTGTGTGTTTCAAATACTCTGTTGTAGGCTACAAACGATTCTTATTTTCAGTTTTAAATGTATATCTCTGTTTTATAACTATATTTTAGGTTAACAGCCTTAGTGTTGCTTTGCTTCAGTTTGAAGTGTATATTTCACTAATACTTGCAATAAAAAGCATTGCTTTACTCTGACTCTTTGTGTATTTATTACAGGGAAACACATTGGTTCTGGTGTCCTAACTTCTCATCCTGTCAGACTGGCCAACCGGGTATTACTGCAAATTGGCAGATCTCTTTAAAAATCTCTTAGTAGGACCATAGAGCAGGACTGAAGACAGAATATCGATGCGCAGTCGCATGTAGTCTACGTAATGTTGGAAATGGACATGTGTCCCCATTGCCAGGGTAGTGTGTATAATGTAGATAAACTTTGTAAACAAATTCCACCACTGAAGGTTGCGATCAATTATGACCTAACAGTACCCGTCGTTGCCTGGATACGCACGTTGTGTTTACAGGCCAGTTCGAGAGGTTGCAGGTGTCGCATGCCTTATTAGCTTTCCGCTGGTGAGTAACAAAAATTAAATATTCATGTTTGATAATGGAGTTTTAGATAATGGGATTTTGTAAACTTATTATGAATTAATCATCAGAGAAATTGGCGTGGGATTGGGTATTAATAGTAAACGAAGCAAATTAAGTATTCGTCTCATTGACGCGTTACAGCCTAGCACCATAAGTATACAGCCTAACTTCCGTTCACAATTTACGATACTGGATTGAACTGAACCAATACATGCCTAGGGGGAAGATGGATTAAATTGAATCCATCCATCCATCGTCTTCCGCTTGTCCGGGGGTCGGGTCGCGGGGGCAGCAACCTAAGCAGGGAGGCCCAGACTTTCCTCTCCCCGGCCACTTCCACCAGCTCTTCCTGGGGGACCCCGAGGCGTTCCCAGGCCAGCCGAGAGACATAGTCCCTCCAGCGTGTCCTGGGTCTTCCCCGGGGCCTCTTCCCAGTGGGACGTGCCCAGAACACCTCACCAGAGAGGCGTCCAGGAGGCATCCTTATCAGATGCCCGAGCCACCTCAACTGGCCCCTCTCGACGCGGAGGAGCAGCGGTTCTACTCTGAGCCCCTCCCGGATGACCGAGCTTCTCACCATATCTCTAAGGGAGAGCCCGGACACCCTGCGGAGAAAACTCATTTCGGCCGCTTGTATTCGCGATCTCGTTCTTTTGGTCACTACCCACAGTTCGTGACCATAGGTTGAATCAAAATAAAAAATCAAATTTACAGGCATGTATCCTTCCAAAAATCCAAGACGGAAAGATCTTATGAGCATCAACTGACATGGTCACAAATAATTTACTTCCCTCCCCCCTCTCCTTAAAAAAGATTTTCTGAGCATTACATTTATATTTAGTCATTTAGCAGACGCTCTTATCCAGAGCGACTTACAGTAAGTACAGGGACATTCCCCCCGAGGCAAGTAGGGTTGAAGTGCCTTGCCCAAGGACACAACGTCATTTGGAACACCCTTGAATCGAACCGGTAACCTTCAGATTAACAAATAACCAACCTTGCGATGAGTGGACAACCCTCTCTACCTCACAAGTCACGGCTGAGAGTCCAACACAGTCTGGGGAACAACTGCTGCATGTTTTGGATGAAAGCATCTGCTAAATGAATCAAATATAAACAGTTTCAGGTGCATGTGCCCCTCCACAGGTTAATTACACAGCTTCGAGCATGGCCTCACTGAGCAGGAAACCAGGCCGTGGGTACAGCATGACAGACTGGGAGACCAATAACAAGCTGCTCTCAGACGCCGCAGAGCACCACCGCAGCCAATCAGAGAGGGCGCGGCAGGAGGGGCAGTCTCTGACCGCTGAGACAACCTGCAAGGTAGACTATGACATCACAGGGTCTAGATGTCACACATACTCTCCCCCCCCCCCCCCCCCCCCCCCCCTCCCACAGCGCATTTAATACCAGGTGGCAACACAGTGCACTTCTCAGAAGGGAGGGGAATTCAAACACTGATGTTTGACACTAATTTTCCAGAGGGAAGCGTATAAACATATCAATATAGGAGAAATTTAAAAATTCTTCCCTGACCTCTCTGAAATGAGACAGATCGAGTACTTTCCTGGAGAATGTGAACTGCCAACATATTACAAAGCACACACATAGCAAGACTGATTACTACATCACAGGAAACCTGACATGGTATATAAACAAAAAAATAAAATAAACAAAGCTTAACCCTTGTGCTGCCTTCGGGTCACATGACCCAAAGGTTCATAACGAACCATCGTTGTGTTTACCCAATTTTACCCAATACAAAAACAAATATATATTTTTTTCTTTTAACCTTTGCAATGTGGGGGGTCTGAGACAGCCCAACGGTTAAAAGAAAATGCTTCACTTTGTTTTTGTATGCGGTAAATTTGACGCATTACGACGGTGGGTCACAATGACTGATGGGTCAGAATGACCCTAAGATAACACAAGGGTTAAGTAAGTCAAGTGTATAAACACCTTTCACATCCAGGTCACAAACTGCATCGGAAATGTAAAATGGTTAAAAATAAGACCATAAAAAAACAATAAAAGAACAGAAAGTAAGTGTGGTAGCATGGGTTCCCCCGGTGTGTCCTCCAGGCCGTGTGTGGGGAGCGGGACTTCAGGGGGCGTCTAGAGACCCGGCTCCAGGAGATCTCCCAGCAGAGACACGCCCTGCTGCGCTGCTCCCACCACCTGGACACAGAGATCCACGCTCTCACTCAGGTGCTCAGGGACTCCCTGCTTACTCAGCAGATGCACACACACTCATACACACACACACGCATACACACACACTCTCACTCATACACACACTCCCACTCACTTCCCTGAATGATAATCTCACTAGCATCCGTCTTTGTTAGTTTCTCTCTGTCTCCCCCTTCCTCCCTTTCTCTCTGTCTCCTCCTCCCTCCCTTTCTCTCTGTCTCCTCCTCCCTCCCTTTCTCTCTGTCTCCCCCTCCCTCCCTTTCTCTCTGTCTCATCCTCCCCCCCCCCATCTCCCTCTGTCTCCGTGTGTTTCTGTGTTTCTGTCTCTCTTCCTCCCCTCCTTCCTCTCTTCCTTTATTTCTCTCTGCCTCCCTCAGCTTTTGGGGAGATCTTGGGTGGACTAGTGTAGGTTATTGGGTGTGCTTTGCCTTCGGCAAGGGCACAACCTTTGTTCTCTCACATATATATTATTATTATTGGGTGTGCTTTGCCTTCGGCAAGGGCACAACCTTTGTTCTCTCACATATATATTATTATTGGGTGTGCTCAAGCCTTCGGCGAGAGCACAACCTTTGTTCTCTCACATATATATTATTATTATTATTATTTTTATTTCTTTTTGCCCCCCTAAAACTCAGTAAATACTTGGCCTACATAGACAACGTAGGTGTCAAAAGTTTCGTCTTGGTAGCGATTGAGTTGCTTCTATTGGAATTTACGTTCCGTTGCATGGTTTAAGCGTAAGTTAAGTTTTTGTGGCGAAAAGTGAAGCTAACGGTGGCTAATTTGCTAGCCACAGTCACTGACGTTACTAACGTCACTGCGTCACTAACGTCACGAAAACACGCGTGACTACCTTTGCCAGAACATTCGTTTCACATCTGTTAACTTGGGGGATAGCTAGGCTAACTATAGCTTTACTGCAAGGCAGCTGCAGAAACGCCACAAGAAAAGAGGCCAGGGTGATAACTATTTACTCATTTTACTTTGTGATATGACACACAATTGTGATGTGTAATGTACAATATAAGCTGATATTATTAAGGAAGTACATCTACTTTCGGAAACAGTAGTCTACTATTTCACTGAAGTATTAGCATCATGACATTAGCCTGTGTTTCCCGGGCAACACATACTACAGTGGTCTATGATGTAGCGTTATCTGTTTTCAATCGTTAAAATAAACATTCCTCACATATACATTTTCGTTGTAGGATTTATTCTGACATTAGAAAACGATTTGTTGGTGAAATTACCATTACCTGTGGTTTCAAACCAGTGTAGCTCACTGCAACGCTGTAGCTTACGCGAGACACACTACAAAAACATCTAGCTACAGTACACAGCTGTTTAGGAAGTCAAACGGCGACAGAAAATGTTCGGCACTCCCCTTACTTAAATCAAAAGTCTATCTAACTACTAACCTGAACTTCATTGCCACAGCCTAAACGTTGTCAATCTGTTCATGACAATAATTAATTTCAGCCTAAACCGTACAACGGAACGTTAAATCCAATTCAACCAAGGCAATCGCTACCAAGACGAACACAGCAGTAGTCTAGTACTGTACCGTGGTAGTACAATTTACCGGGGCAGCTTCTCAACACAGGGCTATATCGCATTTTGCGTTGTTACTGACAATGATCGCTACCAGTGAGCTTTTTATGAATGAGCAATTTTCCACTAAATAAATGTCAAGCTTATTTACGTTTTGGGGGGCATATTTTCAGTTAGCAGATGGTACCGTTTGAATTGCGATTCCATCTACTACTGCCGGGTAACGTCGTAGAATAATCTTCAAAGGGGTTGTTTATTCATGAATGAATGCAATATGAGTAGGCTAAATGCCTGAAAATATCATGAGAAGAGAAAAACTTAAAATGACGTTTAAATCATAGAGATTAGGTCAATTTTTACACCGGTCTGCAATAATGTCACGAAAACACGCGTGACTACCTTTGGCAGAACATTCGTTTCACATCTGTTAACTTGGGGGATAGCTAGGCTAACTATAGCTTTACTGCAAGGCAGCTGCAGAAACGCCACAAACAAAGAGGCCAGGGTGATAAATATTTACTCATTTTACTTTGTGATATGACACACAATTGTGATGTGTAATGTACAATATAAGCTGATATTATTAAGGAAGTACATCTACTTTCGGAAACAGTAGTCTACTATTTCACTGACATATTAGCATCATGACATTAGCCTGTGTTGCCCGGGCAACACATACTACAGTGGTCTATGATGTATCTGTTTTCAATCGTTAAAATAAACATTCCTCACATATACATTTTCGTTGTAGGATTTATTCTGACATTAGTAAACGATTTGTTGGTGAAATTACCATTACCTGTGGTTTCAAACCAGTGTAGCTCACTGCAACGCTGTAGCCTACTGTACCCGAGACACTAGTGTGAGTAGCTAACAACAACTCCTCAGCTGTTTAAGTCAAACGGCAACAGAACATGTTCGGCACTCCCCTTACTCAAAAGTCTTTCCGTAGGGAAACTATCTGACTACTAACCTGAACTTCATTGCCACAGCCTAAACTTTGTCAATCTGTTCATGAAAATAATTAATTTCAGCCTAAACCGTACAACGGAACGTTTAATCGAATTCAACCAACGCAATCGCTATCAAGACGAACACAGCAGTAGTCTAGTACTGTACTGTAGTAGTAGAATTTACCGGGGCAGCTTCTCCACACAGGGCTATATCGCATTTTGAGTTGTTACTGACAATGATCGCTACCAGTGAGCTTTTTATGAATGAGCTATTTTCCACTAAATAAATGTCAAGCTTATTTACGTTTTTGGGGGCATATTTTCAGTTAGCAGATGGTACTGTTTGAATCGCGATTCTATCTTCTGCCGGTAAAGTCGTAGAATAATCTTCAAAGGGGGTTCTTTATTAATGAATGAATGCAATATGAGTAGGCTAAATGCCTGAAAATATCACGAGAAGGGACAACTTAAAAGGACGTTTAAGTCATAGAGATTAGGTCCATTTGTACACCGGTCTGCCAAATGTATTCGTTTTGATTCAGCCTGTCAGCTGCCTCTTGCAGGGGAAATGAGAAGACATCATATTTCATTCTACACTTCACTCGTATTTTGAGTTGTAAATGAGCAGCAAAAAAAAGATGCTTTTAAATCTATGTAATCTTTATAAATAATAAGTAGGCCCGATGCATTTTTATATAAAATATACAGACCCCTGTGCAACCGACGCAAGCAAGCACACCCTACAATTTCCCCAGAAATTGTATCCTCTCTAGTTATTCTTGTTGCCCCCTTAAAACTTAGTCAATATTTGGCCTACATAGACAACCTAGGTGTCAAAAGTTTCGTCTTGGTAGCGATTGAGTTGCTTCTATTGGGATTTACGTTCCGTTGCATGGTTTAGGCTCAAGTTACGTTTTTTGTGGCGAAAAGTGAAGCTAACGGTGGCTAATTTGCTAGCCACAGTCACTGACGTTACTAACGTCACTACGTCACTAACGTCACGAAAACACGCGTGACTACCTGTAGCAGAACATTCGTTTTGCATCTGTTAACTTGGGGGATAGCTAGGCTAACTATAGCTTTACTGCAAGGCAGCTGCGGAAACGCCACAAGCAAAGAGGCCAGGGTGATAACTATTTACTCATTTTACTTTGTGATGTGAAACACAATTCTGAAATGTAATGTACAATATTAGCTGATATTATTAAGGAAGTAGGCCCACATCTACTTTCGGAAACGGTAGTCTACTATTTCACTGAAGCATTAGCATCATGACATTAGCCTGTGTTGCCCGGGCAACACATACTACAGTGGTCTATGATGCATCTGTTTTCAATCGTTAAAATAAACATTCCTCACAAATACATTTTCGTTGTAGGATTTATTATGACATTAGTAAACGATTTGTTGGTGAAATTACCATTACCTGTGGTTTCAAACCAGTGTTGCTCACTGCAACGCTGTAGCTTACGCGAGACACACTACAAAAACATCTACACTACACAGCTGTTTAGGAAGTCAAACGGCGACAGAACATGTTCGGCACTCCCCTTACTTAAATCAAAAGTCTATCTAACTACTAACCTGAACTTCATTGCCACAGCCTAAACGTTGTCAATCTGTTCATGAAAATAATTAATTTCAGCCTAAACCGTACAACGGAACGTTCAATCCAATTCAACCAACGCAATCGCTACCAAGACGAACACAGCAGTAGTCTAGTACTGTACCGTAGTAGTACAATTTACCGGGGCAGCTTCTCCACACAGGGCTATATCGCATTTTGCGTTGTTACTGACAATGATCGCTACCAGTGAGCTTTTTATGAATGAGTGATTTTCCACTAAATAAATGTCAAGCTTATTTACGTTTTGGGGGGCATATTTTCAGTTAGCAGATGGTACTGTTTGAATCGCGATTCCATCTTCTACTACCGGGTAACGTCGTAGAATAATCTTCAAAGGTTTTTTTTTAATAATGAATGAATGCAATGAGTAGGCTAAATGCCTGAAAATATCATGAGAAGGGAAAAACTTAAAATGACGTTTAAGTCATAGAGATTAGGTCAATTTTTACACCGGTCTGCCAAATGTATTCGTTTTGATTCAACGTTGAGGCTGCCTCTTGCAGGGGAAATGAGAAGACATCTATTTCATTCTACACTTCACTCGTATTTTCAGTTGTAAATGAGCAGCAAAAAATAGTTTTAAATCTATGTAATATTTATATAAAATATACAGAAATATCAGTTGTAAAAATGTCAGTCAAAAACGGACCCATGTGCAACCGACGCAAGCAAGCACACCCTACAATTTCCCCAGAAATTGTACCCTCTCTAGTTCAAACTGTAATGCTGAGTTTGTGCCACTAGGAGGCAGTCTGGTCACTGACTAAACCGGGGGGGGGGAGGGCACATTAGAGGGTGGCTCAGTCCGCTGTTGCCCAACACAGTTTCTGAAGCACCGACTTTGTGTAACCCTGTCATGCAATCGTTGTTACTATGGTTACAGCCTGCCTGTTGACTGCTATATTTTCAGAAGTTTGTGGGGCAAGCTAGCCCCACAGACGTGACCAAACCAGAACATCGTTTCTAAATGTTTGTCCTGTCAGTCTTGTGTCGGGTAGCGTCCCACTGAACCACATCACTGGTGGAGGACAACATGTTTACTGTTTTGCTTCTTATCCCTCTCTTCCCCCCTGCCATATGTCTCTCTCTCATACTCTAACTCTTTCTCTCCCTCCCCCTCTGTTTCCCCCTCCAGGCGAGGCAGGAGTTAGAAGAAGTGCTGATGGGGCTGGGCGCACGTGTGGAGGTGGTGGAGGAGTGCTGGGCTCTGGGGGAGGGGCGGAGAGGAGGAGAGCTGATCTCCGACCACGTGGAGGCGGAGCTGAGGAGGGAGGCGGAGCTTATCGACCTCACACAGCAACAGCTGCAGGAACTCAGCAGCCAGGCCTTCCTGGTGCTCTGGTGAGACTCACACACTCACACACACACATGTATGTTAGCATTGCTAAGCTACATGTGTTATGGACCATTAGCATCGCTAAGCTACCTGTGTTATAGCCAAGTTAGCATCGCTAAGCTACATGTGTTATGGAACATTAGCATCGCTAAGCTACCTGTGTTATAGACAAGTTAGCATCGCTAAGCTACATATGTTCTTCAGCCGCCTCCAGGAGACTCGCCAGCTGCTGACCTTTGACCTTAACAACAAGGTGGAGGCCCTGGATGTGGAACTGGCCTGCCTGTCTGTCACAGACCAGACCACAGGCCTCTCCCTCAAGCCCCGCCCCACCCACATGCCTGCAGGGTGAGGAGGCAAAGCCCCAGTCAGATCTTATTACTATTCACTGTGTCTGGTAGCTGACATGTTACTTTACACTGTGTCTTGTAGCTGAGATGTGGTTACTTTACACTGTGTCTTGTAGCTGAGATGTGGTTACTTTACACTGTGTCTTGTAGCTGAGATGTTACTTTACACTATGTCTTGTAGCTGAGATGTTACTGTTCACTGTGTCTTGTAGCTGAGATGTTACTGTACACTGTGTCTGGTAGCTGAGATGTTACTTTACACTGTGTCTGGTAGCTGAGATGTTACTTTACACTGTGTCTGGTAGCTGAGATGTTACTTTACACTGTGTCTGGTAGCTGAGATGTTACTTTACACTGTGTCTGGTAGCTGAGATGTTACTGTACACTGTGTCTGGTAGCTGAGATGTTACTTTACACTGCGTCTGGTAGCTGAGATGTTACTGTACACTGCGTCTGGTAGCTGACATGTTACTTTACACTGTGTCTGGTAGCTGAGATGTTACTGTACACTGTGTCTGGTAGCTGAGATGTTACTTTACACTGTGTCTGCTAGCTGAGATGTGGTTACTTTGCTGAAATGCTGATCCCTGATGTTATTCTGTACTTTCTATATTTATTCATGTATTCATTTAACTGATTATTTTATCCAAAGCAACTGCAACATTGTGATTTGCAGTCTACCAGTTGCATATTCCATGCACCAGTTGTGTGTTGCTTTGAATAAAAGTGTCTTCTAAATGAAATAAATGTTATCATCACTCTCTCAACACTGACCTTGATTTGATCATAGTTTTGTGTCTCCTTCAGTTCCTCCTCCCACCAGGAGTGGTCACTGTTTAGCCAGCGCAACATGAGCCAGGCCCAGGAAGAGATGCAGGCATCTCTGAGGCTGAGAGAGAGCATGACGTCTGCCAGGGCACAGGTGAGAAACACAGGGGACAGCTCAGTGGTAGAACATGGGGATGGGTATAGCTCAGTGGTAGAACATGGGGATGGGTATAGCTCAGTGGTAGAACATGGGGATGGGTATAGCTCAGTGGTAGAACATGGGGATGGGTATAGCTCAGTGGTAGAACATGGGGATGGGTATAGCTCAGTGGTAGAACATGGGGATGGGTACAGCTCAGTGGTAGAGCATGGGGATGGGTATAGCTCAGTGGTAGAACATGGGGATGGGTATAGCTCAGTGGTAGAACATGGGGATGGGTATAGTTCAGTGGTAGAGCATGGGGATGGGTATAGCTCAGTGGTAGAACATGGGGATGGGTATAGCTCAGTGGTAGAACATGGGGATGGGTATAGCTCAGTGGTAGAACATGGGGATGGGTACAGCTCAGTGGTAGAGCATGGGGATGGGTATAGCTCAGTGGTAGAACATGGGGATGGGTATAGCTCAGTGGTAGAGCATGGGGATGGGTATAGCTCAGTGGTAGAGCATGGGGATGGGTATAGCTCAGTGGTAGAACATGGGGATGGGTACAGCTCAGTGGTAGAGCATGGGGATGGGTATAGCTCAGTGGTAGAACATGGGGATGGGTATAGCTCAGTGGTAGAACATGGGGATGGGTATAGTTCAGTGGTAGAGCATGGGGATGGGTATAGCTCAGTGGTAGAACATGAGGATGGGTATAGCTCAGTGGTAGAGCATGGGGATGGGTATAGCTCAGTGGTAGAGCATGGGGATGGGTATAGCTCAGTGGTAGAACATGGGGATGGGTATAGCTCAGTGGTAGAACATGGGGATGGGTATAGCTCAGTGGTAGAACATGGGGATGGGTATAGCTCAGTGGTAGAACATGGGGATGGGTATAGTTCAGTGGTAGAGCATGGGGATGGGTATAGCTCAGTGGTAGAACATGGGGATGGGTATAGCTCAGTGGTAGAACATGGGGATGGGTATAGCTCAGTGGTAGAATATGGGGATGGGTACAGCTCAGTGGTAGAGCATGGGGATGGGTATAGCTCAGTGGTAGAACATGGGGATGGGTATAGCTCAGTGGTAGAACATGGGGATGGGTATAGCTCAGTGGTAGAACATGGGGATGGGTATAGCTCTGTGGTAGAACATGGGGATGGGTATAGCTCAGTGGTAGAACATGGGGATAGGTATGGCTCTGTGGTAGAGCATTGGACTGCTGATCGAGAGATGACCGGTTGAAAATCCTCCCTGATCGTTTTACACATTATTATGACCATGAGCGATGTGTGTGTGTGGAGGGGCTCATGTTGATAGTGCAACAGGAAGTCAGGCTGGGGTGTGTTTGGCAACTCCAGGGGTCCCTCCAGGACGACAGGAAGTGAGGACGTGAGGTTCGCTGGGCGTGCAGCGTAGCTTCTATAACACCAGGATGTTTATGGCTCTCTCTAACGATCTGGTCATGTTAGCATGTAAAACATGAAGACGTTCCTGAGTAGGAAGTTCCTGTGTGTGTCGATGACTATCCTGTGTGTACATGATGTTACTGCTGTGTGTGTGTATGTGTGTGTGTGTATGTGTGTGTGTGTATGTGTGTGTGATGTTACTGCTGTGTGTGTGTGTGTGTGTGTATGTGTGTGTGTGTATGTGTGTATGTGTATGTGTGTGTGTGTGTGTGTATGTGTGTGTGTGTGTGTGTGTGTGTGTGTGTGTATGTGTGTGTGTGTGTGTGTGTGTGTATGTGTGTGTGTGTATGTGTGTGTGTGTGTGTGTGTGTGTATGTGTGTGTGTGTGTATGTGTGTGTGTGTGTGTGTGTATGTGTGTGTGTGTGTGTGTATGTGTATGTGTGTGTGTGTATGTGTGTGTGTGTGTGTGTGTGTGTGTGTGTGTGTGTGTATGTGTGTGTGTGTATGTGTGTGTGTGTAGAGCCAGGCAGACCTTGAAGCCCAGAGCAGCAGATCAGGGTTCAGCCTGCGCAGGAACACCCACCTGCTCCACCAGGCCTTCAACCACCTCCGCTGGAAACACTGCACGGTGAGCACTGACCTGGTCTGAACTGGACCTGGTCTATACTGACCTGGTCTCTACTGACCTGGTCTCTACTGACCTGGTCTGAACTGGACCTAGTCTATACTGACCTAGTCTGAAATGGACCTGGTCTATACTGACCTGGTCTCTACTGACCTGGTCTGAACTGGACCTGGTCTCTACTGACCTGGTCTCTACTGACCTGGCCTCTACTGTCCTGGCCTCTACTGTCCTGGTCTCTACTGACCTGGTCTCTACTGACCTGGCCTCTACTGTCCTGGTCTCTACTGACCTGGTCTCTACTGACCTGGCCTCTACTGTCCTGGTCTCTACTGACCTGGTCTCTACTGACCTGGTCTCTACTGACCTGGCCTCTACTGTCCTGGTCTCTACTGACCTGGTCTCTACTGACCTGGTCTCTACTGACCTGGCCTCTACTGTCCTGGTCTCTACTGACCTGGTCTCTACTGACCTGGTCTCTACTGTCCTGGTCTCTACTGACCTGGCCTCTACTGTCCTGGTCTCTACTGACCTGGTCTCTACTGACCTGGCCTCTACTGTCCTGTCGGGATAGTAATCTGAAGGTTATGGGTTCGATTCCCGGCTGTGCAAAATGACGTTGTGTCCTTGGGCAAGGCACTTCACCCTACTTGCCTCGGGGGGAATATCCATGTACTTACTGTAAGTCGCTCTGGATAAGAGCGTCTGCTAAATGACTAAATGTAAATGTAAAATGTTTGGGAAACGCATGTAAGAAATATCGATGGTTTCGTTATTTTGCTCGATCGTTGCTACGATCCATCGTTATCGGGAAACGCAGCCCTGGTCTGATCTGTAGTTAGTTTAAACCGGACCTGGTCTGAATGATGTTAGGAAAATATGACCAATTACAAACATGGACAAGTTGTACTTCACACAAGAAGAGCAAACATTGATTTTAAACAAATACGAAATCTTAAATACTTAAGGGAACATTTAAGGAAACCTTAAGGAGAAGACTTAAGGGTGCTTTGTGCAACCGATTATATTTTAAGGAAACCTTAACTCTGACTTTAAGGAAAATCTTAACTTAAGGTGTTTTGTGCAACCGGCCCAAGGCCTCTCTCCTACATGGATAAGGAGAGCTCCTTGAGGGTTAAAGATGATGTAGCTCCTCCCCCTGCTGGCCTGGGGTGTGTCCGGACTTAGCCTTGTACACTCTTAGTCCACTGTGTGTGTGTGTGTCCGAACCCAGCCGTGTGTGTGTGTGTGTGTGTGTGTGTGTCCGAACCCAGCCGTGTGTGTGTGTGTGTGTGTGTGTGTGTCCGAACCCAGCCGTGTGTGTGTGTGTGTGTGTCCGAACCCAGCCGTGTGTGTGTGTGTGTGTGTGTGTGTGTGTGTGTGTGTGTGTGTGTGAACTCGGTGACCCTCTAATCCCAGCTGGGCAGCAGTACAGTATCTCCACAGACATGAGTACTTGTCCTGGAGAGGAAGTCCTGGACTCTAACAATAGCAGCGCAGGCAGGGACCTAAGAGACCAGCACAGTTCAAGCTCTCATGGCTGTGTGATGGGTCACTGCTCCAGCCTGTAGAGCTGAACCCAGAACACACTGCAACTCAACCCAGAACACACTGCCACTGAACCCAGAACACGCTGCCACTCAACCCAGAACACACTGCAACTGAACCCAGAACACGCTGCCACTGAACCCAGAACACACTGCCACTCAACCCAGAACACGCTGCCACTGAACCCAGAACACACTGCAACTCAACCCAGAACACGCTGCCACTGAACCCAGAACACGCTGCCACTCAACCCAGAACACGCTGCCACTCAACCCAGAACACGCTGCCACTCAACCCAGAACACGCTGCCACTGAACCCAGAACACGCTGCCACTGAACCCAGAACACGCTGCCACTGAACCCAGAACACGCTGCCACTGAACCCAGAACACGCTGCCACTGAACCCAGAACACACTGCCACTCAACCCAGAACACGCTGCCGGAGAGGGGTGATGGAGGGGGAAGGGTGTGTGTGGGTGAGGATGTGTGAGGACTAGGACTACAGACAGCCTGCATACTGAAGAGGTCACATTGAGTGGTGCTGGGCATGAGGAAGTTTAAAAGCTGTCCTCTAACAGAACCCCCCCCCCCTTCTTTCTCTGGTGTGTTGTGAATCTGTGCTCGTTGGGATCTGTCTTTCCTGCCAGACCAAAGAGGAGATCTCAGAGCTGGAGAGGGCGATCCACGGTGTGGAGCAGGAGCTAGTGGCCAGAGATGCCCACCTGAAGCTGGTTCACACCAGGCTGGACAACAGGACCTACCGGCCTGGCACAGAGCTCTGCATGGACCAGGTGTGTGTGAGGGTGTGTGTGTGAGGGGGGGTATGAGGATGTGAGTAGGAGGGTGCGTGTGTGTTTACACTGTGTCTCTGATCATTAAGACCGTGTGTGTGTGTGTTTACTCTGTGGCTAATGACCAGGTGCAGTCCAGCCTGGTGGATGAGGCCCAGCAGCTGGAAGTCTCTACTGCAGCTCTGAAGCAACACCGGGCCCAGTGTCAGTGAGTACCTAGAACATAGAACCTATGAACTGGCCCAGTGTCAGTTAGTATCTAGAACCTGGCCATTTTCAGAACCAAACCTAGGTTTGGTTTCAGAACCAAACCTAGAACCCATGACCTAGTGTGTAATCCAGACGTCCTCGTACCTAGTCCAGTTCCCATTTCCTCCTAATACCTATCCCAGTGACTAACTACCTGCTGTGCACTAGACACACCCTGAAGACCCTGGAGGAACATCTTGCACGTCTTGAGTTCAACCTGGACCTGAAGCACGAGGCACTGGAACTGACCCTGCGTAGCAACCAGACGCGGCAACGCCTGGAGCCCCACCCCTCCCCACCGCGCCCTGACACCCCCCCGCCCCACACCTGGGATTCTGCTGGAAGGCTGCTCTCTCATAAACCCTGCTTTTAAATTAACTTGAATAACACAACCTGGTGCCTTTGAGGTGTTTATTAAAAACAACATTGTTTTTAAACAATTTATACAAAAACAACCCAAAATACAATAACGATAACTAAGATGTGGGTTTATACAGGAAAGTGTATATAAAAATATATAAATGTCAAATGTTGGCCAATATACAGAGGCCAGAGAGTAAAGAAAGTCAGTGTTCAGAAGTGTTCATCGTCCAGTTGGCAGGTCTCTTCCCTGTTCCAGCACTGAAAGGTCATGTTGTTACTGGACAGGAAGCTCCTCCATGGGGCTCCGCCCTCTTCCTGTGCTGCCTCAACCTCTCAGTGGGAGGGCTGGGGAGGTGGGCGGGGCTACAGGTTTTCCTCCAGGTGTTCCTGCAGCCTTTCTCCTCTGCGGAGCATCTGCCTGCGTCTCCTGAACACAAATAATCCATCATCAGGCATTGCCCACGACTAGTGTGTGTGTAGATACATGTGTGTGTGTATATACTGTACGTGTGTGTGTATACGTGTGTGTGTGTATACGTGTGTGTGTGTATACGTGTGTGTGTGTAGATACATGTGTGTGTAGATACTGTACGTGTGTGTGTGTATACGTGTGTGTGTGTATACGTGTGTGAGTGTGTGTGTGTACCTCCACAGCAGGAAGGCCAGTACTCCCCCGAGGACAAGCAGCACCAGCAGCCACGCCCACACCCCCGCCCCTCCCCCGCCCTCTCTCCGGCAGGGCTCTGACGACACACACCACACTCACAGTTAACTCCAGGACAGCTCTGCAGCTATGTTTGTACAGGTGTGTAGGTCTACAGGGTTCAGGTCTACAGGATTCAGGTCTACAGGGTTCAGTTCTACAGGGTTCAGTTCTACAGGGTTCAGGTCTACAGGGTTCAGGTCTACAGGATTCAGTTCTACGGGGTTCAGGTCTACAGGATTCAGGTCTACAGGGTTCAGTTCTACAGGGTTCAGTTCTACAGGGTTCAGGTCTACAGGATTCAGGTCTACAGGGTTCAGTTCTACAGGGTTCAGGTCTACAGGCTTCAGGTCAACAGGGTTCAGGTCTACATGTGTGTAGGTCTACAGGGTTCAGGTCTACAGGGTTCAGTTCTACAGGGTTCAGGTCTACAGGGTTCAGGTCTACAGGTGTGTAGGTCTACAGGTGTGTGTCTCCAGGAGCATACCTGCGGTGTAGGTGGCAGAGCTGTGGCCCAGCCGGTTGCTCACCACGCAGGTGAAGTGCCCGCAGACGGGCGTGGAGGAGAAGAAGAGCGTCTTCCCGTCCGCGGACACACGGCCCAGGGCTGTTGTCACGGCAGCGTTGTCATGGAGCCAGGTGAAGCGGGGCTCGCTGCCCCAGGCCTCAGCACAGAACAGGGAGGCGTGGGACGCGTTCACGCTCACAGACACGTGATGCACTGCCACTGAGGCCCGGAGACAGGCAGATAGGGGTCAGAGGTCAAACGAAAGTCAAGGGTCATACACAGCAGACTCGACTCTGACAAGTTGTTTGGACAGAAGACTTTAAGCTTGCTGAACCTCTGGTGAGAGTCTAGGTTCATCCTACCATATTCTGTAACCATGCACTCCGCCGTCGCCGTGGCACCCGACCGGTCAGTGACGGTAACCGTGTAGCGGCCGCTGTCCGCCGTGGTGAAGCCCTCCAGGCTCAACACCGCCCCCTGCTGCTTCAGACGAACACGCCCGCTGGAGGGGTTACCTAGGTGGGGCATGACGAGTTTAAAGGCAGGGTAGGTAAGTTTTGCGAACCTACCAATTTTGGCATGAGTTTGAAAGGATTCAAACCAAAATATCTCACCGCTCCCTTCAAGGCCACTCGTCCGAAATACATGAACGTGCTGTCTGACTACTGCTAGGAGGTAGGTAAACAAGTATCCTGTCAAATCATTGCATTCGGTCCGAATGCCGTCCAATCATTAAGTTCTGTCCGAACTTAATGATAGGTTGTGTTAATTACCGTTATCTGATTTATTTTTACTGAAGTTTATTTAAGAAAATATGACGAAAAGTGCATCTCAACAACACCTCCACCCTGCCTTTAAGACAACACCTCCACCCTGCCTTTAAGACAACGACACCTCCACCCTGCCTTTAAGACAACGACACCTCCACCCTGCCTTTAAGACAACACCTCCACCCTGCCTTTAAGACAACGACACCTCCACCCTGCCTTTAAGACAACGACACCTCCACCCTGCCTTTAAGACAACGACACCTCCACCCTGCCTTTAAGACAACACCTCCACCCTGCCTTTAAGACAACGACACCTCCACCCTGCCTTTAAGACAACACCTCCACCCTGCCTTTAAGACAACGACACCTCCACCCTGCCTCTAAGACAACACCTCCACCCTGCCTTTAAGACAACACCTCCACCCTGCCTTTAAGACAACGACACCTCCACCCTGCCTTTAAGACAACACCTCCACCCCGCCTTTAAGACAACGACACCTCCACCCTGCCTTTAAGACAACGACACCTCCACCCCGCCTTTAAGACAACGACACCTCCACCCTGCCTTTAAGACAACGACACCTCCACCCTGCCTTTAAGACAACGACACCTCCACCCTGCCTTTAAGACAACGACACCTCCACCCTGCCTTTAAGACAACGACACCTCCACCCTGCCTTTAAGACAATGACACCTCCACCCTGCCTTTAAGACAACGACACCTCCACCCTCCCTTTAAGACAACGACACCTCCACCCTGCCTTTAAGACAACGACACCTCCACCCTGCCTTTAAGACAACACCTCCACCCTGCCTTTAAGACAACGACACCTCCACCCTGCCTTTAAGACAACGACACCTCCACCCTGCCTTTAAGACAACGACACCTCCACCCTGCCTTTAAGACAACGACACCTCCACCCTGCCTTTAAGACAACGACACCTCCACCCTGCCTTTAAGACAACACCTCCACCCTGCCTTTAAGACAACGACACCTCCACCCTGCCTTTAAGACAACACCTCCACCCTGCCTTTAAGACAACGACACCTCCACCCTGCCTTTAAGACAACGACACCTCCACCCTGCCTTTAAGACAACGACACCTCCACCCTGCCTTTAAGACAACACCTCCACCCTGCCTTTAAGACAACGACACCTCCACCCTGCCTTTAAGACAACGACACCTCCACCCTCCCTTTAAGACAACGACACCTCCACCCTGCCTTTAAGACAACGACACCTCCACCCTGCCTTTAAGACAACGACAACTCCACCCTGCCTTTAAGACAACACCTCCACCCTGCCTTTAAGACAACGACACCTCCACCCTGCCTTTAAGACAACAACACCTCCACCCTGCCTCTAAGACAACGACAACTCCACCCTGCCTTTAAGACAACGACAACTCCACCCTGCCTTTAAGACACCTCCACCCTGCCTTTAAAACAACACCTCCACTCCACCCTGCCTTTAAAACAACACCTCCACTCCACCCTGCCTTTAAGACAACACCTCCACCCTGCCTTTAAGACAACAACACCTCCACCCTGCCTCTAAGACAACGACAACTCCACCCTGCCTTTAAGACAACAACACCTCCACCCTGCCTTTAAGACAACGACACCTCCACCCTGCCTTTAAGACAACGACACCTCCACCCTGCCTTTAAGACAACGACACCTCCACCCTGCCTTTAAGACAACGACACCTCCACCCTTCCTTTAAGACAACGACAACTCCACCCTCCCTTTAAGACAACGACACCTCCACCCTGCCTCTAAGACAAGGACACCTCCACCCTGCCTCTAAGACAACGACACCTCCATCCTGCCTCTAAGACAAGGACACCTCCACCCTGCCTTTAAGACAACACCTCCACTCCACCCTGCCTTTAAGACAACACCTCCACCCTGCCTCTAAGACAACACCACCCTGCCTTTAAGACACCTCCACCCTGCCTTTAAGACAACACCTCCACTCCACCCTGCCTCTAAGACAACACCTCCACCCTGCCTCTAAGACAACACCTCCACCCTGCCTCTAAGACAACACCTCCACCCTGCCTCTAAGACAACACCTACACCCTGCCTTTAAGACAACACCTCCACCCTGCCTCTAAGACAACACCTCCACCCTGCCTTTAAGACAACACCTCCACCCTGCCTCTAAGACAACACCTCCACCCTGCCTCTAAGACAACACCTCCACCCTGCCTCTAAGACAACACCTACACCCTGCCTTTAAGACAACACCTCCACCCTGCCTCTAAGACAACACCTCCACCCTGCCTTTAAGACAACACCTCCACCCTGCCTCTAAGACAACACCTCCACCCTGCCTCTAAGACAACACCTCCACCCTGCCTCTAAGACAACACCTCCACCCTGCCTCTAAGACAACACCTCCACCCTGCCTCTAAGACAACACCTCCACCCTGCCTCTAAGACAACACCTCCACCCTGCCTTTAAGACAACACCTCCATCCTGCCTTTAAGACAAGGACACCTCCACCCTGCCTCTAAGACAACACCTACACCCTGCCTCTAAGACAACGACGTCATCACAGTGCAGAGACATGGGATAAGCGGTCCCTCGTCACCCATAGCAACAGAACCCTAAATGACCTCAAACTGTTGCTCCTTAACACAAAGAATAACCATGCGAATGATCGTACAACCGAGTTATCACACATTAAGTTGACTTCCTCAAAACTACACAAAGGCTCACGCATTTTAACGGTTTACCTGGGAAGACAGCCAGGGTCACCTTCCCCACATGGCTGCCATGTTCCGGCTCCCGCTCCCAGGCCACGCTGGACACCTGGGGGCTGAGCTGGGCCTGGAGCAGCAGCCCGGTGGCTGGGAGGACATGCACCGGCTGGGGGGTTTGGATCTGGACAGACACACTCTGGGACCCACCTGGCACTGTGGAGACAAGCAGAGATACTGCTATCCTATACTGCTTACATACTAGACCCCATGTACTATACTAGACCTGCTATCCTATACTGCTTACATACTAGACCCCATGTACTATACTAGACCTGCTATCCTATACCGCTTACATACTAGACCCCATGTACTATACTAGACCTGCTATCCTATACTGCTTACATACTAGACCCCATGTACTATACTAGACCTGCTATCCTATACTGCTTACATACTAGACCCCATGTACTATACTAGACCTGCTATCCTATACTGCTTACATACTAGACCCCATGTACTATACTAGACCTGCTATCCTATACCGCTTACATACTAGACCCCATGTACTATACTAGACCTGTTGTACTAGACCTGGTGTACTAGACCTGATGTACTAGACCTGCTGTACTACATTTAGACATTTTAGCTCTTATCCAGAGCGACTTACAGTAAGTACAGGGACATTCCCCCGAGGCAAGTAAGGTGAAGTGCTTTGCCCAAGGACACAACGTCAATCGGCACGGCCGGGAATCGAACTGGCAACCTTCTGATTACTAGCCCGACTCCCTCACCACTCAGCCATCTGACTCCCCTTACTAGACCTGGTGTTCTAGACCTGCTGTACTAGACCTGATGTACTAGACCTGGTGTTCTAGACCTGCTGTACTAGACCCGATGTACTAGACCTGCTGTACTAGACCTGATGTACTAGACCTGATGTACTAGACCTGCTGTACTAGACCTGATGTACTAGACCTGATGTACTAGACCTGCTGTATTAGACCTGATGTACTAGACCTGCTGTACTAGACCTGATGTACTAGACCTGCTGTACTAGACCTGCTGTACTAGACCTGATGTACTAGACCTGCTGTACTAGATCTGCTGTACTAGACCTGATGTACTAGACCTGCTGTACTAGACCTGCTGTACTAGAGCTGATGTACTAGACCTGCTGTACTAGACCTGATGTACTAGACCTGCTGTACTAGACCTGCTGTACTAGACCTGCTGTACTAGACCTGATGTAGTAGACCTGCTGTACTAGACCTGCTGTACTAGACCTGATGTACTAGACCTGCTGTACTAGACCTGCTGTACTAGACCTGATGTACTAGACCTGCTGTACTAGACCTGATGTACTAGACCTGCTGTACTAGACCTGATGTAGTAGACCTGCTGTACTAGACCTGCTGTACTAGACCTGATGTACTAGACCTGCTGTACTAGACTAAAGCAATAGCCTTCGATAGGGTGTGGGTTCCATGTCTATAGTTATCAATACATGGTGAAATCAATATGTGAGTGTCTTGACTGAATTGTCGTCTATCACTATTCCAACGCAGATACGGCCAGATGAGCGTTGCTGTGACAACACTGGCACAGTCATTTGAATCAGCTTGTTTCTTTACGAAATGAAATGTTTGCCAGCTAACTAGCAGCAAGACAATATTAAGTGGACTCTTTGTTTTCTGTAGAGATACGGTGCATGTTATCTAGGTGCAGTAATGCACCGTAATATCTCTAACCAAACTGTGGGAAGGTTTTACCCGTGGTATGTCGTCAGTATAGATTTAGAGGTTGGGACCCCCTGTTGTATATCCTCCCAGACCTGCTGTATGACAGACGGGAGACCCTGCAGTACTTATCAGACGGGAGGCCCTGCAGTACTTATCAGACGGGAGGCCCTGCAGTACTTATCAGACGGGAGACCCTGCAGTACTTATCAGACGGGAGGCCCTGCAGTACTTATCAGACGGGAGGCCCTGCAGTATTTATCAGACGGGAGGCCCTGCAGTACTTATCAGACGGGAGGCCCTGCAGTATTTATCAGACGGGAGGCCCTGCAGTACTTATCAGACGGGAGGCCCTGCAGTATTTATCAGACGGGAGGCCCTGCAGTACTTATCAGACGGGAGGCCCTGCAGTACTTATCAGACGGGAGGCCCTGCAGTACTTATCAGACGGGAGGCCCTGCAGTACTTATCAGAGGAAGTAGGAACCAGAAGGCAGCTGATGTGTTCTGGAGATAATCATGCTCAGCAGCAGCCCTGGAGATAATGGCTGATGGCAACAATACAGCACTGTTGGGGCCCTCCCCCTTTCCACTCTGCTGTTTACAGAGGAACACTGACTGTGTAGCCTCATATAACCTCCTCCCTCAGATAACCTCCCCTCAGATAACCTCCCTCCTCCCTCAGATAAACTCCCCTCAGATAACCTTCCCCCTCCCCCTCAGATAACCTACCCCTCAAATAACCCCCACACCCTGCTTAAAGACCGCTCCCACAACCTGTGTGTAGTACTAGTGCTATCTACAGTAGTGTACTTACTCAGCCTGTGTGTGGTACTAGTGCTATCTACAGTACAGTACTGTCGTTAGCCTGTGTGTGGTACTAGTGCTATCTACAGTGCAGTACTGTCGTTAGCCTGTGTGTGGTACTAGTGCTATTTACAGTACAGTACTGTCGTTAGCCTGTGTGTGGTACTAGTGCTATCTACAGTACAGTACTTACTCAGCCACTGCAGAGCCACAGCACAGCATAGACAGTACTGCAGCCTCATACCACCTGCTGGGAGAGACGGAGAGAGGGAGAGACAGAGAGAGGGGGGGAGGGAGGGAGAGACAGAGAGGGGGGGGGAGGGAGAGAGACAGAGAGAGGGGGGGAGGGAGAGACAGAGAGAGGGGGGGAGGGAGAGAGACAGAGAGGGGGGGGGAGGGAGAGACAGAGAGGGGGGGAGAGAGGGAGAGACAGAGAGAGGGGGGGAGGGAGAGAGACAGAGAGAGGGGGGGGAGGGAGAGACAGAGAGAGGGGGGAGAGAGGGAGAGACAGAGAGAGGGGGGGGAGGGAGAGAGACAGAGAGAGGGGGGGAGGGAGAGACAGAGAGGGGGGGAGAGGGAGAGAGACAGAGAGAGGGGGGGAGGGAGAGAGACAGAGAGAGGGGGGGGGAGGGAGAGACAGAGAGAGGGGGGATCTTTACTGTCACCTGTGGAGGTCCATTCAGCAATGGAGGCTAAGCTGTCTCCCTAAGAAATGTGTGAAATGGTGTCGTCTGTTTGACTTGGGTCCTGCAAGACCAAACCAGGGTTGTGTGTATTTGATCAGTTGTATTTAGCTGGTTAGCCCCAGTGGGCCGTCCACTTACCTCCCCGGGGTTTCTACACACAGCAGTCACTTCCTGCTTCTCCCAGTCTGGCAGGAGACTCTTCCTTCACGCTCCCAGAGTGCTGAAGGTCAGCTTCAGTCCAGAACACAGATGTTCCACAAACACCGTAAAATACCCGTCACGTCTGATAATACAATGTTTCTGGAGAAGCAGAGAGGCTGAGCTGAGCTACACACGGACGTGTGGAGAGTGTCTGGAGCTGCACGTCCAGGAGGCAGGGTCTGCTCACGGTCTGGTCTGCTCTGCGAGAGAAGGGTCTGCTCGCAGTCTGCTCGCAGTCTGGTCTGCTCTGCGAGAGAAGGGTCTGCTCGCAGTCTGCTCGCGGTCTGGTCTGCGAGAAGTGTGTAGGCGTCACCTTGTTTTCAAGCGGTGCAATTTCCTCTTTCCCTTTCCTGTACAGTAAACGCTGCCACTCAAGGTTAAAAAAACTGGACTTTCTATTGTCAGATCATTTCTGATTGGCCCTCCCCCCCCCCCCCCCCCCCCTTCTCTCTGTGTCCAAGGAACCTTCTGTCACATGACAGAAAGTCGTCTGAAGTGATGTCACACCAAGGTTGGCACACTGTTGTCAAACAGAGCAGACGGGTCAATAGAAAAGCGTTCTCTCTGAAAGGAAGTGATCAACAATGCTGAATGCTGCGCTCGACAGACTTTCACATGAGCTCAACTGCTGTTTAGTTTTTAGTTACAGACTACCATTCATATTCCATTGGAATGCTTTTCTTTAGAAATGCTGATTAAGCCATATTCAACACAGAATAATACTGTGTCCGCCCCTCCTCTCCCTATCTGCCCTGTGTTCCATGTCACTGTTCAGAGAGATATGAGACTGAGTTTGACTGACATGCACGTTGAATGGGGTAGGGCCTACCCCATTCAACGTGCATACCTTGTAGGCCTACCATATTCCTACCATGTTCATGATATATGGATGTTAGTACAATAAAGCAACAAGACAAACTGCATGAACAAACAAGCAGGCATGCACCAATCAAAATCAAGCTTCACAATCACTTTATAATTAACTAATTGTTTATTAATTGAATAAGGACTAGTCTGCTTTTAAAAAGAAAGATAATAATCCACATAACTAGGATAACGAGGATGTTCTGAACTTGTGAATACAAATGTTCTGAACTTATGAATACTAAAACAGCAGAGTTCAGTAGACTCCAAACACTGAATGTGTTACTTTAACAGTCCTATAATATCGTCCTGTGGTTTGTCAGGGAGATATTGGTAGCTGTGGTGGGATGGTAGCCCTTCTCTTGCTGCTCTCACATGAGAAGATCTTGTCCAAGGCCTCACATGGCAGTCTGTGTCCTCCATCCTCCTCTGCAGCTGAGCTCCTGCTACAACACAGACACTGTAAAACCTGAACAAGGGAAGTTTACTCACATTGTTTGATTAAATAAGAAGCGGATCTGCCGTTTGTCCCAGTTAGCTGTCCATGCAGACAACTACTCCAAGGATGATGATCCCAAGTATGCTACAGGTAATCCATGCAAACCCGCTCTGTGTGAGTAGAAAGGGATCATAGCGCTGTTATAAACTCCTAAATAGCGTGAGTTTGTTTCCTTTTTACTTGATCCAGAGCAGGGGTCCGTTCTTCGTACGTCGCTAACTCAGTTAGCTGGATTTGATTATTGACGATTTGTCATGATCTTGGATGTTTAGGTTCTTCGACGCTCATGGACTTGCTGTCATAGCAACAGGTCCGTAAACTTAAACCTGGTCGGGAGCAGGCTTATTTTACATAAACAAGATTAGATTGCGGCTTTATGAGCAAAGGTGATACAGGAAGTCTGTGTCTGTCACAGCCATGCCTTGTCCGTTTTAACGACAGCAACTTGTTGCGGAAAGTGCAAGGAAAATTTGCGGAATTTAACCCTTACCCGAATTAATCGCGATGGACAGGATCCTTTCGCACAGCTACTATATACTTTTAAAGAGATCGGTTTTCTCGTGAGGGTGTCATTTACATCATGAATTTGTTGGAACCACATATTAAACTAGAGAGGGTACAATTTCTGGGGAAATTGTAGGGTGTGCTTGCTTGCGTCGGTTGCACAGGGGTCCGTTTTTGGATGACATTTTTACAACTGATATTTCTGTATATTTTATATAAAAATGCATACTTATTATTTATAAAGATTACATAGATTTAAAAGCATTTTGTTGCTGCTCATTTACAACTGAAAATACGAGTGAAGTGTAGAATGAAATAGATATCTTCTCATTTCCCCTGCAAGAGGCAGCCTCATCGTTGAATCAAAACGAATAAATTTGGCAGACCGGTGTAAAAATTGACCTAATCTCTATGACTTAAACGTCCTTTAAAGTTTTTCCCTTCTCGTGATATTTTAAGGCATTTAGCCTACTCATATTGCATTCATTCATGAATAAAGAACCCCCTTTGAAGATTATTCTACGACTTTACCGGCAGTAGAAGATGGAATCGCGATTCAGACAGTCCCATCTGCTAACTGAAAATATGCCCCCAAAAACGTAAATAAGCTTGACATTTATTTAGTGGAAAATCGCTCATTCATAAAAAGCTCACTGGTAGCGATCATTGTCAGTAACAACACAAAATGCGATATATCCCTGTGTGGAGAAGCTGCCCCGGTAAATTCTACTACTATGGTACAGTACTAGGCTACTGCTGTGTTCGTCTTGGTAGCGATTGCGTTGGTTGAATTGGATTTACCGTTCCGTTGTACGGTTTAGGCTGAAATTAATTATTTTCATGAACAGATTGACAACGTTTAGGCTGTGGCAATGAAGTTCAGGTTAGTAGTTAGATAGACTTTTGATTTAAGTAAGGGGAGTGCCGAACATTTTCTGTCGCCGTTTGACTTCCTAAACAGCTGTGTACTGTAGCTAGATGTTTTTGTCGTGTGTCTCGCATAAGCTACAGCGTTGCAGTGAGCTACACTGGTTTGAAACCACAGGTAATGGTAATTTCACCAACAAATCGTTTACTAATGTCAGAATAAATCATACAACGAAAATGTATATGTGAGGAATGTTTATTTTAATGATTGAAAACAGATACATCATAGACCACTGTAGTATGTGTTGCCCGGGCAACACAGGCTAATGTCATGATGCTAATACTTCAGTGAAATAGTAGACTACTGTTTCCGAAAGTAGATGTACTTCCTTAATAATATCAGCTTATATTGTACATTACACATCACAATTGTGTGTCATATCACAAAGTAGAATGAGTAAATAGTTATCACCCTGGCCTCTTTTCTTGTGGCGTTTCTGCAGCTGCCTTGCAGTAAAGCTATAGTTAGCCTAGCTATCCCCCAAGTTAACAGATGCGAAACGAATGTTCTGCCAAAGGTAGTCACGCGTGTTTTCGTGACGTTAGTGACGCAGTGACGTTAGTAACGTCAGTGACTGTGGCTAGCAAATTAGCCACCGTTAGCTTCACTTTTCGCCACAAAAACTTAACTTAAGCCCAAACCATGCAACGGAACGTAAATTCCAATAGAAGCAACTCAATCGCTACCAAGACGAAACTTTTGACACCTAGGTTGTCTATGTAGGCCAAATATTGACTGAGTTTTAGGGGGGCAATGAAGTTCAGGTTAGTAGTCAGATTGTTTCAACTATTGAAAGACTTTTGAGTAAGGGGAGTGCCGAACATGTTCTGTCGCCGTTTGACTTGAACAGCTGAGGAGTTTTTGTTAGCTACTCACACTAGTGTCTCGGGTAGGCTACAGCGTTGCAGTGAGCTACACTGGTTTGAAACCACAGGTAATGGTAATTTCACCAACAAATCGTTTACTAATGTCAGAATAAATCCTACAACGAAAATGTATATGTGAGGAATGTTTATTTTAACGATTTAAAACAGATACATCATAGACCACTGTAGTATGTGTTGCCCGGGCAACACAGGCTAATGTCATGATGCTAATACTTCAGTGAAATAGTAGACTACCGTTTCCAAAAGTAGATGTGGGCCTACTTCCTTAATAATATCAGCTAATATTGTACATTACATTTCATAATTGTGTTTCACATCACAAAGTAAAATGAGTAAATAGTTATCACCCTGGCCTCTTTGCTTGTGGCGTTCCTGCAGCTGCCTTGCAGTAAAGCTATAGTTAGCCTAGCTATCCCCCAAGTTAACAGATGTGAAACGAATGTTCTGCTACAGGTAGTCACGCGTGTTTTCGTGACGTTAGTGACGTAGTGACGTTAGTCACGTCAGTGACTGTGGCTAGCAAATTAGCCACCATTAGCTTCACTTTTCACCACAAAAACGCAATTTCTACTTAAACCATGCAACGGAACGTAAATAAAAATACAACCAACGCAATCGCTACCAAGACGAACCTTTTGACACCGCCGTTGTGTATGTAGTCCAAATATTGACTGATCCTTAGGGTTGCGAAAATAAATAATAATAAATATATATGTGAGAGAACAATGGTTGTGCTCTCGCCGAAGGCTTGAGCACACCCAATAATAAAGAGAAACAGGAAAACAATAGTGAGAATGCTTAACAGCATTCTCACAATAATATATATGTGAGAGAACAAAGGTTGTGCCCTTGCCGAAGGCAAAGCACACCCAATTAAATGGTATTAAAGGTGATAAAAATACAAAATAGTCTACTGTAATAAGTGATAAAACATCCACTGTGGTCACCACTACACATTTAATTTGTCTGCTACTTTTTGCCAGCACTGTCCTGCTCGGGCCTCACTTATAAAAGATTGAGCAGCTTTCATACCAGAAAATCGCGTACGGCCAAAACTTGAAAAGTACCTACGCACAGAAATATTCACATGTATAAATCCGGTCGTAGGCCATGTCCTGCGCACATTTCCTTTAGAAATCACAATCAACGCATCCACATTATGATTAATGTTTATAAAGACACTGATAAAAGTGCAGTAGGCCTACTGACAACACTTTTTCACTCAAAGAAGTGTTGGTTCTGACATATACTTAAGTAAAACGTTTGCATTACTACCTGTTTTAGTGTCACGCTGGCAACTGGACCTCACATCATAGCCTGACAAAACTTCACTATAGACATGCAGCGCATTCGCCAGGATTCCTTTTTGACACCGACAATTTCGAACATCTCCCATAATGGCCATGGGTGATCAGGAATGTCTATATTCTCAGTCATGTTGACATCGCCAACTCCCTGTCTCATCCATAACGTACTTTTTTTCCAAACTTTTTTTCGAAAATAATTATTCAACCTTTCGAATACTAATGTACCAAAACTTTCTTTTCACACACAACAGGACACAAGTTATTAGTACTTTAGATTTTTGAACTTTTTTCGATAAATGTTTTTCAACCTTTCAAAACTTTTTTTTATCGAAACTTTTTTCAAATACAACACACAAACGTTTCAAGTTTTGTTTGTAATTCTTTTTAGCAACTTTTTGTAGAAAATATTTTTTAAACCTTTTGAAACTTTTCACACACAGTGAAAGGAGAGGAGAGAGAGAAGACAAAGTCAACAATCAAAGGGAGTGCGGGTTACTGATGTGGTGATGGCAGAATAGTGTGTGCATGCTGAATGCTAAAAAATCATGACTGGAAATCCGCTCTCACAGCAGAAGCCACCCTAATACCCCCTGGGGAACAGCTTTTTTATAGTCATTTAGCAGACGCTCTTATCTAATCCTTTGCGCTGGTGTAGCTCATCAGCCGTAGGTAATGATCCAGCCACGCCTCCAACTGCACCTGTTTGGAGACCTGTGAGGCCTAGCGTCACAATGACACAATGAATGTGGCTGGCCACTTTATTGAGTGATTAATTTGATATCGATGAGTTTGCACAACGAAGCAACAAGACAACATGCATGAACATGCAGAAATCACACTCTGGGGACAATAAAGATTTATTGAATTGAATAAAACAAGATAAGAGTCAGGGTTAACAGGAGACAGCTCCTCTCCAGCCAGGTGCCAAAATACTTCCCAAAAAGGTGCTGGCCCTTTAAGAAGGAGTGGTCTCCCGGCACATTCACAGGTATGCTCCAGAAACAGGAAGTGATAGGATGACTCCTCTCTCTTGAACATAAACAAAGCTTGCTCCGGTTCTGAGACGTGATTACATACATGAGGGTTTAGACTAAACACGTCGCCATGTGTTTTATTTGTTCCTTTCAGGGCGTCCAGATTGAGAAATGAACCCCTTTCTGCCTCTCCTGCTGTGGTTAGCAGGTAAGACCTCTCTTACCTCTTATTGTTTTTATAGATTTTATGTAAAGCACCTTGAGCTACAATTCTTGTATGAAATGTGCTATATAAATAAAGTCTTACTTACTTACTTACTTACTTACTTACTCTCTCTCCTCTCCCCCACATTTCTATCTTGGTGGCTTCACTTCAGAACCCAGACTGTATAAATGGATAACAGAAGAAAGCTAAATGAATACTTATATATATTGTACATGTAGAGAGAATGAAAGTGTGTGACGAGGTTTGGGCATGAAGGTTTTATGAAGGAGTGGTCAGAATTGTTTGAGATATTATTAGTGCAAATCCTGCTGGACCTGCTTAACAACATTCTGGTGTGCGCTGAGCCATGTCACTCAAATGTGTGTCACTTCCTGCCTCTGGTTGTCACTTCCTGTCCTGTTAGTCTGCTACAATTCAGCATTAGAACACTGCTGTTGTTTGCCTGACAAGACCCCCTGCCATCTGTCCCCATGCTTATATAGTTGGCCTTCTCTCTCCCTCCTCCCTCCTCTCCCTCGCTCTCTACTCTCAACTCCCTCCAATCTTTCTCTCCTCAATCCCTCCCTCCCTCCCTCCCTCCCTCCCTCCCTCCCTCCCTCCCTCCCTCCCTCCCTCCCTCCCTCCCTCCCTCCCTCCCTCCCTCCCTCCCTCCCTCCCTCCCTCCCTCCCTCCCTCCTCTCCTCTCCTCTCCTCTCCTCTCCTCCTCCATCCCCCCAGTCCTCTCTCCAGCAGTGTTTCCCCAGACTCCGGTCCAGATCCAGTTCGAGCCCGACCCAGTTCTGGTCCAGACCGGCACAGACATCGTCTTCACCGTGAAAACCGTGTCCCAGGTTTTCTCCATAAGCTGGAGGTACCCTGGAGGCGGGTCTCCCCTGGGCGCGTGGACCGCGGCCGGCCCAGTCACCAATGCGCCGTCCCAGTACCAGGGCCGGGTCAGCATAAGCGCCACCCAGCTGCGCATCAGCGCCGCCCTGCTGAAGGATGCAGGGAACTACAGCGTGGAGGTGAACCCCCTGACCAGCACAGGGTTCACAACCAGCACCAGAACCATCCTACTCAGGGTGTTCGGTAAGGGGAGGGAGGAGGAGGATGGGGAAGGATGGAAGGATGGGTGAATGGAGGGAGGGGTGGAGGGAGGGATGGGTGGAGGGATGGGTGGAGGGAGGGATGGGTGGGTGGAGGGAGGGATGGGTGGAGGGATGGGTGGAGGGAGGGAGGGAAGGGTGGAGGGAGGGATGGGTGGAGGGAGGGATGGGTGGAGGGAGGGATGGGTGGAGGGAGGGAAGGATGGATGGGTGGAGGGAGGGATGGGTGGAGGGAGGGATGGGTGAAGGGAGGGATGGGTGAAGGGAGGGATGGGTGAAGGGAGGGATGGGTGGAGGGAGGGACAAGGAGACATACTAAACTGAAGTGATTACAAAGAAAGGATCCCGGTTCTCTGTTGTAATTACTGATGTCTGGAGTGGAGAGAGGAGAGTGATCAGAGCCTCGTGCTTGTTTGTGTCTGTTGTGTCTGCTCTTCACTCACTCTTCCCTTCTCTTCCCGGTCCAATCATCTGGCTGTGGACTCCGGCCAAATGGCACCACCACCCTGTGTCCTTGAACGCTCCATCTGTGCCTGTGTGTCTTTCTAAACCCCTCACGTAGCAGGGCTTTACAGGCCTACATTCTCTCTCCTGCTCCTCCCTATCTCCTCCCTTCCCCCTCCTGGTCTCTCTCTCTGCGATAGACATACAGCACTGGTCTCTCTCTGCGATAGACATACAGCACTGGTCTCTCTCTCTGCGATAGACATGCAGCACTGGTCTCTCTCTCCCTAGATGCCGTGACGGGGGTGAGTCTATCCGTGCCTCCGGTGTCTCTGGAGAACAAGAACGTGTCTCTGGCCTGCTCCTGGGCCTCGGGCACGGAGGCCAGCGTCCAGTGGAGCAGGGACGGCGCTGCCCTCCCCGCCAGCGCCCGCGTCACCATCTCCCAGGGTTCCCTGCTCATCTACCCGGCTCTGAGGGCCGATGCTGGCAGCTACTCCTGCGTCGTTAGCAACCCTGTCAGTGCTGGCACCGCCAGCAACACCCTCACCGTCTACTGTGAGTCCTGCTAGCTTAGCTGTCTGCCTTAGCTTAGCTCTCTGCCTTAGCTTAGCGCTCTGCCTTAGCTTAGCTCTCTGCTTTAGCTTAGCTCTCTGCCTTAGCTTAGGGCTCTGCTTTAGCTTAGCTGTCTGCCTTAGCTTAGCTCTCTGCCTTAGCATAGCTCTCTGCCTTAGCTCAGCGCTCTGCTTTAGCTTAGCTTTCTGCCTTAGCTTAGCTCTCTGCCTTAGCTTAGCTGGCTCATGTTGAACCTTTGATCTAAGCATTAATATCTGCCCCACCTCCCCTCCCTTTCTCCCCCCCCGGCCCCCCCAGATGGCCCTGACCCCCCCCAGATCACCAAGTCCTCCCCAGCCCAGTGTGTGGGGGGTGTGGACGCGGTCGTGGGCCAGACCGTTCAGCTGGCCTGCTCGTCCTCCTCCCTCCCCCCCGCCCTGTTCTCATGGCTTCTGAACGGACAGCCCGTGGCCTCCAGCCAACCAGACAGCAGCGTGCTGACCCTGCAGACCTTCTCGGCCAATCAGAGCGGCCGGTACAGCTGCGTGGCCAGGAACGGGATCACAGCAGGCACGTCACAGCAGGGCACAGACCTGGTCATCACAGGTAGGAGGCACTGCTTGACAACACAATGATGCATGTGCATTAGAGACGTAGGAGAGTCTACGACGGTGGCTCGTGTGCACGCTTAAATTCAGTTGGAGTAAAATAAGTTGTTACTAGGTCATTACGTGTGTACAAGTCTGCTTTACATTACAGTCACATCATTACACTATATGCAACATAATGTCTAAATTTACCACTTTGTATGGTGAGCTTGTGGTGAGATGTCAAAAGTATGGTTTGGAGTCGGTTAGCACAATCAGTTTAACTTACATTTCGAAAATCAATGGAAAGTTTACAGCCGGTTCTCCCATTCTCAAATTACCGTGGGGCAGTCCACAAAAAAGCTGCAAGACACCCAAAGCAACTTACACGAGACACTTGCGTACCACTATCAACAGAACAGTAACTGTCATGTGCCAGTGCAGTACAGTTTTGGTTCTATCTGCCCCTCCTCCTCAATGCGACACATACATACATGACATATGAGGCAGGGACCAATAGAGATATATAATCCCCCTGATGACAGAACATACAGACAGCAAGGGGGAGAAGGGGATGGTGGAGGACAGCAGCAGCACTGATCAAGCAGCAACCAGTGGCACATTTGGTTAGGATGCCAACCTGGGCACCAACCCCCCCCCTCCCCCCCCCGGGGCGCAAACCACAACACGGACATATGATGTGTCGCAGTTGGCGCCCTCTGCTGGTAGTGTGTTTGAATCTTAAGGATAGTGGGAGGCTTAATTTAATTTGATGTGCTTGGGAAATTGCAGCCCCCCTCTTCATGCCGCCCTGGGCGGCTGCCCGGTTCACCTGTGCCCAAAACCTCTACTGAACGGGGGTGAGTGTGCGTATCCGAGCGGGCTTTTAATGCCGCCTTATTGACTGGCTAACAGGTTAATGAGCGGATGATGCGGGCTGCTCGAGTGCCATGCCTGAAATAGCTTCGCTCATTTCAGTCAAGACGTGTTAGATTTGAACATGTATTGGACGCTGCTTCCTTAGTTCCTCAGCAGGTGGATACATGGGCTCTGGGGCAGACTGCATGCTGAGGGCTCCGAACACCGCTCATTAAACTGAATACCTGATACCATTGCTTTAATCGATGAAGGATGCAACACTGCATGTTGGGTATTGTGTGTAAGGTCGCAGGCAGCTGCACAGATCAAACGCCTTTTAATGCCGCGTTACCGGACGTGGCCCAATGGGCTTGACTGGCTAACACAGGTTAATGAACGGATGACGCATGCTGCCCGTGTGCCCTGAACTGCCCGTGTGCCCTGAACTGCCCGTGTGCTCTGAACTGCCCGTGTGCCCTGAACTGCCCGTGTGCCCTGAACTGCCCGTGTGCCAGCAGTGTACCTGAACTGCTTAGCTCATAAGTTCTCCACCTCATCACTCTTTCGTTTCCCCTCCCTCCCTCCCCTTTCTCTCCCTCTGCTCTCACTCCCTCCCTCCTGTCCTCTCCTCAATCCCCTCCCCTTTCTCTCCCTCTCTCCTTCTCTCTCCCCATCTCAGCCACCTGTCTCAGTCCAGGGGCTGTGGCAGGGATAGTGATCGGCTGCGTGGTTGGTTTGATCTTAATCATCGTTGCCATTATACTGCTGGTGGGCTGGAGGAAGGGTGAGTATGTGATGGTGTGTGTGTGTGAGAGTGTGTGCAAGTCTGTGACAGAGAGAGTGTGTATGAATGTGTGTGTGAGAAAGTGCTTGTGCACATGGGAAGTATGTGTGCACACTTATGAAATTGTGCTGACATGTTGCTTATTGCAGTGAACCAGAAACTGAAGGATTTGATTCGAAAGAATCCCCCAGAACATCTCATAGTAAGAAACTCTCTCTAGAGTAATGCGTAGTCTATTCAAAATCTATTTTATTGTGCTTACACACACCTTTTCTTTTGCACATCCTCTCCTTCCCTCCCTCTCCTCCTTATCTCCCTCCCTCCCTCTTGTCTCTCTCTCCTCCCTCTCTCTCTTTCTCCTCCTCTCCCTCCCAGGTTCAGGGTCCGGTCTCTGCAGGAGCAGGGATAGAGAACCCAGCTCGTCCTCCAGAGCCTCAACTGCACGGCTCGACGCCCCCCCAGGATCCCCCCAACCACCCGCCCCACTTCTACACCATTCCCCTGGATGTGCTGAGAGACACACACAGGAAGGACAACCTCCAGAGGGACCCACAAACACTCCAACGCAACAGCCACAGCAACGACCTTCCACACAATACCTATACCAGTTCACACCCACAGCATGGCCACCCCAACACACACACGCTCAGTGCCCCCCCGGACCCAGCAGCCCAGCAGCAGCCCAGCGTAGTGATCCAGGCGGGGGAGGGGGGCACTGTGCCCCCCACCGTGCAGGTCAGCCTCAACTCCCCGCCAGCCTCCAACCAGCACAACAACAATGCTCAGATGCCCAGCGTGATTGTTAACCTCACCTCCTACCCTGCCAACCTCACCTCCAACCCTGCATACAACCCTCAAACCAGCCAGCACACACAACTGTCTCATAACCAACCACAGCTGGCCCAGCTACCCCACAGCCAACAGGAGAGCAGCATTCTAATGAGCCATGTGACCAGTGGTCGGTCTGGTGTTCAGAACAACCACCGGGACTTCCTGTCTGACGGGGCGCGGGGCAATACGGGGGGCGAGCCCTACCCGCGCCCTACCCGCGCAACCTTCCGGAGGCCCGCCCTCTTGTTCCTACTGGCTACACACACTCCGTAGGCCACGCCCACTCCCGTCAGAGCCACGCCCACTCTGGAACTCCTCGCGGCGCCCACGGCAGCTCTGCCCCCCGTGGTTCCCCCTCGCCCCCCCGCCAGCGCCCCTGGGACCACCTGATGGGCACCCCAGCCTACCCCAACCCCCCCGCCCCCAGGGAGCACTCACCCCCCTCCCGGCTCCGCAGGAACCAGACCCCCCCTCGGAGGAGAGCCCTCCCCAGAGAGGAGGCCCCGTCGCTGGGCAGACGGACCCAGACCAGCCCCTCCACCTCTGTTGGGACGGAGGTTCAGAGGGACAGCAGTGTCCCCCAGCCCGAGGCAGCAAGTCACACACACGCCAGTGGTGACAGAAGGAGGCAAGGAGAACGGCAGCGCAGTGGGGATCTGTCTGCCTCCGGGCACATGCACACACACAACCCACAAGACCAAATCCAGGGGCCTCACAACAGCAGGCAGCTCTCTGCTAACCACGCAGCTGCGCCACAGGGCCCATCTCCACCACAGGGCCCATCAGCTCCACCACAGGGCCCATCTCCACCACAGGGCCCAGACACTCGAACACTGGCAGACCCAAATCATATCCCACAGACACTCCGGGCTGTACAACATGCCACACACGCCAACACGCCACACGCCAACACGCCACACACTGGACACGCCTCACAGAGACTGCCCCCCACCTCCACCCAGCTCCCCCCACTCCACAGCAACCTCACCCAGACGGCCCTGGCAGTGCACACGCAAACCACCCACAACCCCTTCCACAACCGCCACCAGCAGACCCAGGCAGCCCTGCTGCACTCCGCGGCCCAGACGCAAGCGCCCCCGCCCCCCCCGGTGCTGCCCCTGGCCCAGTTCCAGGCCCTGCCCAGAGAGCGCGTGCAGAAGCCAGACCAGGGTCGGCACCCTCTCCACCCCCCCGTCCACATGCCCCCAGCCCAGAGACAGTCCCATCCACACCGTCTCCCTGGCAACACCCACAGACCTCACCCTCACCCCCATGCCCATACCCACAGACCCCACCCTCACCATACCAGCCAGTCACACCCTCGCCGCTAGCCCTATGACCACCCCCACCCCCATACCCACCCCCATGCACATTCTTACACCAGGTGAGTGAAACTCATCAGTTTTATAGCAGATGTGTATATCCCTGTGTGTGTGCCTGTGTGTGTGTTTGTGCCTGAGCATATATGTGTGTGTGTGTGTGCTCGTGCCGTGTCCAGAGTCTGTAATGTGTCCTGCAGGAGGCTGGGAGGTAGGTAGCTTTTTGGCAGAGCAGCAATTATTCTGAATGACAAGCTGTCTGCCTCCATCCTGCTGGTCTGTTTAGTGTGCGTGTAGCTGTCTGCCTCCATCCTGCTGGTCTGTTTAGTGTGCGTGTAGCTGTCTGCCTCCATCCTGCTGGTCTGTTTAGTGTGCGTGTAGCTGTCTGCCTCCATCCTGCTGGTCTGTTTAGTGTGCGTGTAGCCGTCTGCCTCCATCCTGCTGGTCTGTTTAGTGTGCGTGTAGCCGTCTGCCTCCATCCTGCTGGTCTGTTTAGTGTGCGTGTAGCCGTCTGCCTCCATCCTGCTGGTCTGTTTAGTGTGCGTGTAGCCGTCTGCCTCCATCCTGCTGGTCTGTTTAGTGTGCGTGTAGCCGTCTGCCTCCATCCTGCTGGTCTGTTTAGTGTGCGTGTAGCCGTCTGCCTCCATCCTGCTGGTCTGTTTAGTGTGCGTGTAGCCGTCTGCCTCCATCCTGCTGGTCTGTTTAGTGTGCGTGTAGCCGTCTGCCTCCATCCTGCTGGTCTGTTTAGTGTGCGTGTAGCCGTCTGCCTCCATCCTGCTGGTCTGTTTAGTGTGCGTGTAGCCGTCTGCCTCCATCCTGCTGGTCTGTTTAGTGTGCGTGTAGCCGTCTGCCTCCATCCTGCTGGTCTGTTTAGTGTGCGTGTAGCTGTCTGCCTCCATCCTGCTGGTCTGTTTAGTGTGCGTGTAGCCGTCTGCCTCCATCCTGCTGGTCTGTTTAGTGTGCGTGTAGCCGTCTGCCTCCATCCTGCTGGTCTGTTTAGTGTGCGTGTAGCCGTCTGCCTCCATCCTGCTGGTCTGTTTAGTGTGCGTGTAGCCGTCTGCCTCCATCTTGCTGGTCTGTTTAGTGTGCGTGTAGCCGTCTGCCTCCATCCTGCTGGTCTGTTTAGTGTGCGTGTAGCTGTCTGCCTCTATCCTGCTGGTCTGTTTAGTGTGCGTGTAGCTGTCTGCCTCCATCCTGCTGGTCTGTTTAGTGTGCGTGTAGCTGTCTGCCTCCATCCTGCTGGTCTGTTTAGTGTGCGTGTAGCTGTCTGCCTCCATCCTGCTGGTCTGTTTAGTGTGCGTGTAGCCGTCTGCCTCCATCCTGCTGGTCTGTTTAGTGTGCGTGTAGCCGTCTGCCTCCATCCTGCTGATCTGTTTAGTGTGCGTGTAGCAGTCTGCCTCCATCCTGCTGGTCTGTTTAGTGTGCGTGTAGCTGTCTGCCTCCATCCTGCTGGTCTGTTTAGTGTGCGTGTAGCTGTCTGCCTCAGCACATTGTTTGACTGCATCTGTGTTTCACTGGTCAGAGTGTGTCAGCGTGTCAGTGGAGCGTGTTAAGATAGATGTGTGCTGTGTAATGACAAGCTCTCTGTTCTCCAGGGACAGGGGAACCCAGGAGAACTCAGGGGAATCCAGGAGAACTCAGGAGAACGCAGGAGAACTAAGGAGAACCCAGGAGAACTCAGGAGAACCCAGGAGAACTCAGAAGAACTCAGGAGAACCCAGGAGAACTCAGGAGAACCCAGAAGAGACCATAACTTGCGGCGGGGAAGGTTCCGGCTCGCTGACCCAACCTCTTGGTGTCTCCATGGTGACGACGGAGAGAAGACGGTGGACGTGTTTATTTGGCTGCTGCGTGCTGCGTTCAGAGTCTCTTGTTGTGTTCAGAGTCTCTTGTGTTCAGAGTCTCTTGTTGTGTTCAGAGTCTATTGTTGTGTTCAGAGTCTCTTGTTGTGTTCAGAGTCTCTTGTTGCGTTCAGAGTCTCTGGATGCTGATTAGAGGTATTGTCCTCGTGCTGAACAGGAAGTGCTCCAGTAGCTATGAAGGGGACCCGACGAGGGCTTATTAATTAAGCACTTTTATGTGACTTAAATGACTCGGAAAATAATCCCTACAGTGCGTGAAGGAGGAGAGAGAGGAGGGAGCGTGAGAGAGCAGACGGAGAGAGGGGGAGAGAGAGGAAGAGAGACTGTGTTCTGTTTAAGCAGTGTGTGTGTAGCCGACAGCAGTCATACATGCTCTGCTTCTGAATATAAATACACAGTCCAACTGTGTCTGTGGCTGACTGCTGCAGTATGTGCATATCCAACAGTGTGTGTAAGCTGTGTCTGTGCTGTGCATATCCAACAGTGTGTGTTAGCTGTGTCTGTGCTGTGCATATCCAACAGTGTGTGTTAGCTGTGTCTGTGCTGTGCATATCCAACAGTGTGTGTTAGCTAGTGTGTGTTACCCAACAGGTTGGGTCTGACTGCACCCGTTTCAGTAGATGTTTTATGAGATCACGTTGTATTGAATATAATAAAATATTTTGATGACCCCTCGTTGTCTGGGTGGGGCGTTCTCTATAAAAGTCATGTTTACGCTGAGAGGCTGTAAGGACACCGGTGTCTACAGGGATCACAAACTGCCCTGTGCCAACAGTCATTATGTGTACTTACTCATTGATATGGTTATCTTCTTCCTTGTGAATTGATCTTGAGGACTCAGGAGGTTGTTGCTGAGTCAGATTTATAAGACAGGGAGGAGATTCTCTGGCTCTGCCTGGGAACAGCAGGAGATAAGGAGGACGTGTTCACCTGCCTGTCAGATCACCTGTACAGAACTGTCTCGTCTTCAGTCATGACTTGGTGTGTTATAGCTCTGGTCCTGTTCTGGAACCTTCTGACACTTGGTAAGTGAGATTACTATGAGAACCTTACAATTCCTATAATGACTCTGTGTGTGTAAACTCTAGTCTAATGTTTGACAGCCGACATGCTTTCAAACTGCTTGTTTCCATCTTGCCAAAAATGCAGAAAATCAGGGCCTTGTGATTGTGAGCCACTACGAGCCACTGTATCTGTATGAACCACTATGAACCACTGTGTATCTGTATGAACCACTATGAACCACTGTGTATCTGTATGAACCACTAGGAACAACTGTGAATCCTTGTGAACCAATATGAACCAGGGTGAATCATTGTGAACCAATATGAACCAGTGTAAATCATTGTGGCCCTGTGTGTTTTTCCAGTGTGTTATGACGCCACAGGGAAGATGTCTGGACCAGGGCATGATTCAACCCCCCCACCTTCCTCTTTCAGTAAGTTACTGGAGAAGAACCTACTGTACGCTCATCTACTGGACATGGGAGGGTATCTCTCCAGGAGCAGGGTTGGAGTGTAACCCTACAGGAGGGTATCTCTCCAGGAGCAGGGTTGGAGTGTAACCCTACAGGAGGGTATCTCTCCAGGAGCAGGGTTGGAGTGTAACCCTACAGGAGGGTATCTCTCCAGGAGCAGGGTTGGAGTGTAACCCTACAGGAGGGTATCTCTCCAGGAGCAGGGTTGGAGTGTAACCCTACAGGAGGGTATCTCTCCAGGAGCAGGGTTGGAGTGTAACCCAACAGGAGGGTATCTCTCCAGGAGCAGGGTTGGAGTGTAACCCTACAGGAGGGTATCTCTCCAGGAGCAGGGTTGGAGTGTAACCCTACAGGAGGGTATCTCTCCAGGAGCAGGGTTGGAGTGTAACCCTACAGGAGGGTATCTCTCCAGGAGCAGGGTTGGAGTGTAACCCTACAGGAGGGTATCTCTCCAGGAGCACGGTTGGAGTGTAACCCTACAGCAGGGTAAACTACTCTGTCTGGGGGGTTTCTGTTGAGCAGCCAGGAGGATAAGTCCCTGCTTGCTGATGCTGCTTCCTGTGGTTGATTTGTATGTAAATGTATAGCAGCTATGCTCCCAACCAGATATGCCCTGTCTGGCCCAATAATTAGATCTGGCTGGGTAGTTCTCTGGAGTTATAAATAAATGAATAAGTAAAGAATCTCACAGGATGCAGAAGCTGCATTTGTTCTGAGAAATGTTGGTGTGTGTGTGTGTGTGTGTTTTCTCGTTTCAGCCACAATCAGCCCACCGGCCTCAGATTTGCCAGTGATGTTGATTGTGTGTGTGATTCTGGCTGTCGTCGTGGTGATGGTCTTTCTGGGTATCTACTGTGCCTTCCAGCGCCACAGGTAAAACACCACCCTTCACCACACCCCTTACCCCCACCACCTCCTTCACCCCCCACCCCACTCTTCACCCTTCCTGCCAACTTCATTCCCCTCCCACCTACACCCACCCTATACCCCCCTACACTAACCTACACCACCCCCTACACACACCCCTGCACACCACTCCACCCTCTTTCCTCTCTCCCCAGGTCTCAGAGGTGCCCTGGGCCCCTTACCAGCACTCAACAGGACAGGTACTGACCTGTCCTCCACCCAGCCCCTGGAGGAGGGTACTGACCTGTCCTCCACCCAGCCCCTGGAGGAGGGTACTGACCTGTCCTCCACCCAGCCCCTGGAGGAGGGTACTGACCTGTCCTCCACCCAGCCCCTGGAGGAGGGTACTGACCTGTCTGCTCAACCCTAGCATCCAGCCTACTAGCCAGGGATGAACATCTTCAGGGAGCTGTTGTACCTTCTCCTGCCACCAGAGGGAGCCAAGTGTGAGACAGAATAATGCTATCGATTGCCAACCTCTCCCCTCACTTCTAAAGACCTTTTCAATTTGTGTGGCTGCCCAACATTGCTTGTTCAATAACATGAAATTAAAACACGAAACATGAGCCAAAGGCAAAGATACAATTGGCTGTCGTCCAACAGATAAACGGAGCAGGAACGCTTGCTGCGCTGCGTACTGTAACTCAGATCCTGCTCCATCTGACACTGCCTGAAAACGCTCACAGGAAAATATTGATTCCAGCCACAACAGAGAAAACAGTGAACCCAGTAGCTGTATCCTGTCTGAAGGAAACCTCGAGCACGATACAGCAACTAGTGTTTTGTCCTGCACTGCTACACAGTCAGCAAATTAAAAGAGTTGGATACAGACTAAATAAACAATGGAAGATAAAGTAATGTGCAGTCCAGTCAGTAACCACCAGTCAGTAACATCCAGTCAGTAACCACCAGTCAGTAACATCCAGCTAATAACCAGCAGCCAGCCAGTAACCAGCAGCCAGTAACATCCAGCCAGTAACATCCAGCCAGTAACCACCAGCCAGTAATAGCCAGTTAGTAACCACCAGCCAGTAACAACCAGCCAGTAACCACCAGTCAGTAACATCCAGCCAGTCACCACCAGTCAGTAACCACCACTCAGATACAACCAGCCAGTAACCACCAGCCAGTAACCACCAGCCAGTAGCATCCAGCCAGTAACATAATTTGTGTATTTGTTTGAACATTTATTAAAGAATGACAAAGAACATAATTTCTTTTTTACAAATAGTCACCAATCAAACATCCTAAATATTACTGGGACCATAGTGCTTGAACATCTATAATATGGTTCCTGACAATGAGTTAGGAAAGGCACACACACACACACACACACAATTTCCACCTGGCAGTGTTTCAACCCCTCCCCCTCCAGAGACACAGTAAGTCAACATGACACCTGCTAGATGTGATACACACCCTCATGTTCATCAGCTCTGGAGGCAGTGGGTGCCGAGCACCAGGCTGGGTCTGAGTGGAGGTGTGAAATGTAAACTGATATTATTCTATTATGAAGATGGTCTCAATGGTTCTTCCTTTATTTGATCTATATTTGATTTGTCTTTTTGAACGCCGCCAACAGAGGCCCATAGAAGCTTCTGTGGATGTTTCCCAATAATCCTCGATAAGACTTCTCATTCTCTATAGAAAGCCTGTCTATTTAATGTGTCTATTGTGTATGTGTGTGTGTGTGCATAGGTGTGTGTGTATGTGTGTGTGTGTTTTGCCAGCTTGCAGGTGCGGACTTTGTTCTGTTTAGGGTTAGAGTTAATGATTAGTGGTGACATTGTTGTCATGACAGGCACACTTGTTCCATGACCCAGAGGAAAACAAAGTTCTTAGGAGAACCCACGTATGATGTCACAGTAAACATGAAGCGGCAGGGGTAAAGCCCACAATACGTCCCTCCAGTCGTTACAAAGTTATAGAATGGTAGTTCCATAGATAGATGACAGTCATTCCATAGTTACATGACAGTCGTTCCATAGTTACAGGTTGTCTGTCCTTGATCCAGATGGCTGTGTCTCTCTGTGTTTGAAGCAGCCATTGAATCAGACCTGTCTTGCTTCTGGAAGCCAGACTGCATGTTAAGTGTTCAGCTCTGGGAGTGGCTGGGAGCAGCCACCTGGCCTAGTACTGAGTGTCCTTCAAAGGTGATTATCAGAGCTGGTCTGATGTTATCATCCAGCCACAGAAAGCAGCATCTGACACAGAAGATGACGTGACCTCATCATGGATGGAATGCTGGGTGAGCTGGATCACAACCAGACATCAGAAAGCTGTCTCACCCTGTCTAACACCTCACCCTGTCTAACACCTCACCCTGTCTAACACCTCACCCTGTCAAACACCTCACCCGGTCTAACACCTCACCCTGTCTAACACCTCACCCGGTCTAACACCTCACCCTGTCAAACACCTCACCCTGTCTAACACCTCACCCGGTCTAACACCTCACCCTGTCTAACACCTCACCGTCTAACACCTCACCCTGTCTAACACCTCACCCTGTCTAACACCTCACCCTGTCTAAAGCTGTCACCCCCTGTCCACCAACCCTCTGGTTAAAGGTAGCTATACAGTCTGGTTATAGTTAGCTATACAGTCTGGCTATAGGTTGCTATCCAGTTATAGATAAATAACTTGGTCAACAAGTACAACTAACTAACTAACTACTAACGCACTGAGGTCATGTGAGGTGTTTTTCTTTAATTAGTGTGTGTTTTCTCCCGGGAGAGAGTGTGTGTAGACAGAGTGTGTGTGTACAGAGTGTGTGAGGACGGAGTGTGTGTGGACAGAGTGTGTGTGGACAGAGTGTGTGAGGACAGAGTGTGTGTGGACGGAGTGTGTGAGGACAGAGTGTGTGTGGACAGAGTGTGTGAGGACAGAGTGTGTGAGGACAGAGTGTGTGTGGACAGAGTGTGTGAGGACAGAGTGTGTGAGGACAGAGTGTGTGTGGACAGAGTGTGTGAGGACAGAGTGTGTGAGGACAGAGTGTGTGAGGACAGAGTGTGTGTGGACAGAGTGTGTGAGGACAGAGTGTGTGAGGACAGAGTGTGTGAGGACGGAGTGTGTGAGGACGGAGTGTGTGAGGACGGAGTGTGTGAGGACAGAGTGTGTGTGGACGGAGTGTGTGTGTAGACAGAGGGATTGCGCTGATATGGACCCCACGTGCGTCAGCTTGTGTGGAACTGGCATGAACATAAAGCATTTAGTACAACAGCGTTGGACTAATCACTCCGTTCGGATGTTGTCTGGGAGTATATTGTCTCCTGTTTACTCTGATTATTGATGCCCTTGGGCTCACTTATTGGCCTTGACAATCACAATGCAATAAGCATAAATGAGCTGCCATGCCATAGTTGAGTTGGCTGAGTGGTATCAGGTGCCTAACAACGACCCCTAGGTGTTCTAAAATCGCCGTAAATCACAGCCTTAAGTGACCTATTGCTTTTGTAAAACGGGTGGGGGGATGTCATCGCCTTGGTGACAGGTGTCAGGTTACCTAAAATAATAATGACCCCCCCATAATAAGTTTCTACTTCCAACCTCCCCTATCAGCCTCCAGCCTCACTCCACCAGCCTCCCCCATCAGCCTCCAGCCTCACTCCACCAGACTCATCCCACCAGCCTTCAGCCTCACTCCACCAGCCTCCCCTATCAGCTTCCAGCCTCCCTCCACCATCAGCCTCCACCATCAGCCTCCAGCCTCACTCCACCAGCCTCCCCCATCAGCCTCCAGCCTCACTCCACCAGACTCATCCCACCAGCCTTCAGCCTCACTCCACCAGCCTCCCCTATCAGCTTCCAGCCTCCCTCCACCATCAGCCTCCACCATCAGCCTCCAGCCTCACTCCATCAGCCTCATCCCACCTGCCTTCAGCCTCACTCCACCAGCCTCATCCCATCTGCCTCCAGCCTCACTCCACCAGCCTCCCCTATCAGCCTCCAGCCTCACTCCACCAGCCTCCCCCATCAGCCTCCAGCCTCACTCCACCAGACTCATCCCACCAGCCTTCAGCCTCACTCCACCAGCCTCCCCCATCAGCCTCCAGCCTCCCCATCAGCCTCCAGTTTCACTCCACCAGCCTCATCCCACCAGCCTTCAGCCTCACTCCACCAGCCTCCCCCATCAGCCTCCAGCCTCACTCCACCAGCCTCCAGCCTCACTCCACCAGCCTTCAGCCTCACTCCACCAGCCTCCCCCATCAGCCTCCAGCTTCACTCCACCAGCCTTCAGCCTCACTCCACCAGCCTCCCCCACCAGCCTCCAGCCTCACCCCCCCCCCCTTCCCTCTGAGCAGGTCAGCGCAGCGTCGCCATAGAGACTGTTTGGAGAGGGCGGGAGATTGCAGTCATATATGCAGGCGCTAATCTGGAGGCTAATCAAATCAAATTTCCACAATCTTAACGTGAGTGTTTATACTGCAGAGTTAACAGTGCATATACTGTCGAACAGCTGCTTCTGGGTCACTGATAGACGTCTGCATTACGAGAGCAGAGAGGAGCAGAGCTCCGTCAGCAGAGCTGGAACACTAATAACCAATAACTAATCTGAACACCACAAATAAAATACTAATAAATGATGTCTAACTTCTGTTCCTGATGACCCGGGTGCAGACTTTGCCTGGCTCTGTGGCCTGCATGATGACTCGGTGAGTACTGCTGTTCAATTCATCTACAATTACAGACACTGCTTTTTTCCAAACGCTCATTCACTTACCTTGCTAAACTAAATTCACAGTGTAAAAGGTTCCATTTGCGGTTTGACTCAGTGAATATGTGGCCTCAGGAGCTAAAGGCATCGCTGGTGTGCAGACGGCTGCTGCTGAAGCAGTTCTGTTTACGGCGATGTGTTTGCGTGTTAGCAGTAATATAAGGATTGTAGATGTGTTTGCGTGTTAGCAGTAATATAAGGATTGTAGATGTGTTTGCGTGTTAGCAGTAATATAAGGATTGTAGATGTGTTTGCGTGTTAGCAGTAATATAAGGATTGTAGCTGTGTTTGCGTGTTAGCAGTAATATAAGGATTGTAGATGTGTTTGCGTGTTAGCAGTAATATAAGGATTGTAGCTGTGTTTGCGTGTTAGCAGTAATATAAGGATTGTAGCTGTGTTTGTGTGTTAGCAGTAATATAAAGATTGTAGCTGTGTTTGTGTGTTAGCAGTAATATAAGGATTGTAGCTGTGTTTGTGTGTTTGCAGTTTAAGACAAGTACTGTAACATTATGGGCCTGTTTGTGTACAGAACCATGAAGATGATTTGTTCACAAATTAAACAATCATATAGAGTATGTACACTAGTGTTAAAAGAAAAAACGGTACTCTGGTACCAACCAACCCCAAACACAGGGCGATACCAGAATTACTGAAGTTACGGTAGTTCCGAACGTACACGTTCTAGCGTCGCTAGACCGTCTTACCTGGGGCACGGGGGGGTCGCTAGACCTTCTTACCTGGGGCACGGGGGCGTCGCTAGACCCTCTTACCTGGGGCACGGGGGGGGGGGGGGGGGGGGGGGGGGTCGCTAGACCCTCTGTGGAAGAGCCACGTATGGAAATACTTCGGGTGTGAGGCAGATAACAATGAGAATATCGTCGATCACCAGAAACCAATTTGCAAACATCACCGTTCATGTCATCATAGATGACATAGTTTGCCAAAATATATGTTTTGGAGTTTTGGATGTATATTTACTTTGTGCATGTTGTGCGGCAAACTTTTAAGAGCAACATGAAGCGTGTTGAATCCACTTATTGTACCTCTTATAAATGATGTTCAGGTCAAGATTGATATTTTTGAGCTCTACTGATCTCTAAGTTATCTGCTGCGTTATCTTAATGTCTACACTCAGTCCAGACATGTTCTGCCTTCAGACCAACATGCATTGTGATTGTACTAATGTTCTGTTGTTGTTGGCAGTAGGCTAAAGTCTTAGATATTGTAGGTCACTGTTACTGTCAAATAATTAGAGTTGTTCAGTAACCTATTTTAGTTTTTTGCTTTGGTATCAAAATTTCACTGGTACTGTTGTTACCGTGACAACACTAACGTACACAGTAAACTGAATGTTTTCAGTGTGCTATTCTGCTCTGCTGTCTACAGCTCATGAGGATCTGGGAAGAAGACCAGCCAGGACAGGAAACCCTCCAAGGCTGAACCTCACCCAGGAAGCAGACTTCCTCCCAGCACCCCTCTATCCAGACACAACACCCCTCTATCCAGACACAACACCCCTCTATCCAGACACAACACCCCTCTATCCAGACACAAAGCCCCTCTATACAGACACAACACTCCTCTATCCAGACACAACACCCCTCTATCCAGACACAACACCCCTCTATCCAGACACAACACTCCTCTATCCAGACACAACACCCCTCTATCCAGACACAACACCCCTCTATCCAGACACAACACCCCTCTATCCAGACACAACACCCCTCTATCCAGACACAACACTCCTCTATCCAGACACAACACTCCTCTATCCAGACACAACACCCCTCTATCCAGACACAACACTCCTCTATCCAGACACAACACCCCTCTATCCAGACACAACACCCCTCTATCCAGACACAACACCCCTCTATCCAGACACAACACTCCTCTATCCAGACACAACACCCCTCTATCCAGACACAACACCCCTCTATCCAGACACAACACCCCGCTATCCAGACACAACACCCCTCTATCCAGACACAACACTCCTCTATCCAGACACAACACTCCTCTATCCAGACACAACACCCCTCTATCCAGACACAACACTCCTCTATCCAGACACAACACCCCTCTATCCAGACACAACACTCCTCTATCCAGACACAACACCCCTCTATCCAGACACAACACTCCTCTATCCAGACACAACACCCCTCTATCCAGACACAACACCCCTCTATCCAGACACAACACTCCTCTATCCAGACACAACACCTCTAGCCCTGAAAGCACCATGCAGGAATGCCACACAGCTCTGTGTCTGTCAGTCTACCTGGTCACCTTCCTGTTTGGCTTCCCGGCCAACGCCCTGGCCTTCTTCACCTTCAGCCGGAAGGTGAGGCAGAGAGCCACGCCCATCGACATCCTCCTTCTCAACCTCACCATCTCCGACCTCCTCTTCCTCCTCTTCTTGCCCTTCAAGATGCAGGAAGTGTCCAACAACATGACTTGGAGCCTGCCCTACTTCCTGTGTCCCCTGTCGGGCTTCGTGTTCTACATGACCATCTACAGCAGCATCTTCTTCCTGACGGCGGTGAGCGTGGAGCGCTACCTGGGCGTGGCCTTCCCCATCAAACATTCCCTGTGGCGCCGGCCGCGCTACGCCGTGGCTGCCAGCGTCTTCTTCTGGCTCTTCTGCTTCATGCAGCTCAGCATCGTCTTCATCATGCCCTACTACAACCCCACGGGCCACCAGCACCACCCCGCCGCCTCCAACGCCACTTCCGAACCCCACAGCGCCCAGCTGCACAGGAACGTGTGCTACGAGGGCTTTACCCCCGCGCAGCTCGACATCCTGCTTCCTGTCCGCCTGGAGCTGTGCCTGGTGCTCTTCTGCATCCCGCTGATCATTTGCAGCTTCTGCTACATCAACTTCATCCGCATCCTGTCCCGGCTGCCCCACATTGGCCGGCGGCGGCGCCTCCGGGCCATTGGCCTGGCGCTGGGAACCCTCCTGGTGTTCCTCTTCTGCTTTGGCCCCTACAACGTGTCCCACGTGGTGGGGTTCATCACCAAGCAGAGCCCGGACTGGAGGGACATGGCCCTGCTGCTCAGCACATTCAACGCCTGCCTGGACCCCTTCATCTTCTACCTGTCGTCCTCGGCCGTGCGTGGCACTCTGGGCAGCGTGACCCAGGCCTTCACCTGCCGCGTCCGCAGGTGTCTGTCCTCGCACGTGTGCAGGGCCTGTCTGAGAGGCTCCAGCCCCACCAAAGGAGGAGGGGGACACAAGCAAAGGGAGGTCAATGCTCTCTGAACCGTGACATAAGGGCCGACATGTTGTTTTTGGCGTGTGGAGACAGGATATGACTGCTGTTTATGTTTTGGCAGAGCGTTCGTTCCCCGTGTGTCTCTGTTTGATCAGCAAACATCCTCCTTGGATTAGAGGCGGCCCGGGGAGGGATACGCTCCTGTAAGACGCATCACGACGAGGACCGACGGCTTCCTGGAATCACGGGGCGTCATCGTCTCTGAATAGGTATTGTGTGCAAACACCTGCTGTGACTGATCAGCATACAAATGTGGATGTTTGTCGTTTACCCAAAAAGACAAACACACACAGGGACTGATTGATGTTGTGGATTGACGTGAGCGCTGCTTTGATGAGTTTGAGGAGGGAAGCGGACCTGACATTTAGGACATATCCTTTAAGGTCTCTGCTCTGGTTGATACCCTTCTCAAATAAGCATGACAGTAGTATCAAATATGGGTTAAATGTCCCTGATATCCCCTGCTGTACCTAAGAGCCAGCTCTATTTGAGCACTCAGAAGGGCTGTGCATGTGTGTTTTTGAATATGTGTGTATGTGTGTGAAGAGGTGATTATGGACTGTTCAAAAGCCAGAGTGGTGTAAACATGTAAATAATGTTTGCTTAATGAAATGAGTATGGATCCATAGCGCCGCTGGTGAAATGAAGGCTGCATATTTCCTGTCTTTCTTAAACCTCATGGAGATATTTATGACCCTTTACCAAAGTCAGCAGCATTGCCAAATTACAGTATAAAGAAAGAAGTGCAATAAATTAAAAGGGTGAAATGAAACGCCTGACATGTTTACCTAGTAATAATGAAGCCACTCAGTCACTGAACAGTGATGTGTTGAGATAGTGAACCTTGTGACCCTGTAGCCAATATTGAGACCAGAATGTTGTGTTTGATTACAACAGATAATGTGCATGTGGAGTTTACAAAGCCGGCATACCTAGAACTGGTGCAGAAAAAACACACTACCACACACACACAAACTACCACATGCACACACACACACACACATACAGTCACCCACCCACACACACTCACCAACACCACACACACTACCACATGCACACACACACACACACACACACACACACATACTGTCACCCACCCACACACACTCACCAACTTGTTGCATCATCATTAAAGAGATGTTACAGCAGATGCAACAAGAGGGGACTGCAGAAAGATCGGGTCTCCAGAGAGAATAATGACATCAGATACAAGTTAATTAATTATTTACTGCATCTTCATTTGTGAGAAGGTACTGTATATACTGTAAATTGATCTTATGTTTTTATACAACTGTTGGTCAAATAAACATTAACTGAACATAACAGAGTGTGATTTATAATAGTAAAATGGGGTTCATCCCTTTTTAGAATAGAAACCGTTGTCCAGGCATACGTATACTGACTACCAGGGGCGTCGTAGACCCTTTTTACTGGGGCACGTACCCCAGTATAAATCTGCTGTGCCCCAGTAAAATCTAAAGTTTGACTTTTAACAATTTACTTTATTAGTCAGTGCATTAATTTAGATTGATAATCCCGGAAAAAATTAACCGGGATCCCAATCAACGCTTGTAAAAGTGTTTAACTGAAAACACAAACCAATGCACGCAGAATTCCATGTAAGCGCGCTCTTCTGAACTTGCCAAATATCCACTGCAGCACGCACACAGAAGTCCAGGTGTCGGACTCGGCACACAAGTCAGAATTGAGGTAGGCTAAGAAAACATTACAAAACTAAAGATCGTTTCTAAATGATAAACCTACCGATCATCTTATTTTGACTAAAACATGCTTGCTCGCATTAACTATTGATGTCCCTGACAAAGATGATATCAAACTTGTGTCGTTGAACTGTTGTATAGTGGGTTAAGCAAGGGGAGGTTCTATATATGGAAAAAAGGAATTGGGGCCTGTGCCCCAGTACAGTTTTATATCTAACAACATCTACAAGTATAAAACAGCAGACAATACTCAGGTAGGGTGAATTCGGGTAATCTGGGACACTGGTTAATGTGGGACACCTAAGCTCCAGAGTGTTTTTATCCTGCTATGACAACGTCTAGTCCTACACTCTTTTACTATAGGTTTAGCATGGATGTCATGTGACTGAAATCACAAAACCTGATTGGTGTGATGTCACAGAAAGGGGCAGGGCACTTGTCAATCAGGACGCTCCCATGAGATTTGCATAATCAGGTCAGTGACATAACATTCAGACAAGATTAATGTAAAGGATATAAATCTGTCAAAAATAATTCAATGTTCTTAATTGTTATCAAATTATGTTTGTGATCTATTCAAGCAACAAAATATGCCTAAAAGTGAGGAAAAAGTTGTTGTTTTATTTGTGTTTTTTTTTACAATTTCTTAGCTGTCCCACATTATCAAGCATGATAGGTAATGTGGGACGGCATCATTTGGGTAATCTGGGACAGTCATTTAAGTTCTTCGAGTAAGGAAAATATGCATTTAGGGACTTCCTCTTTGTGTGTGTGTGTGTACAGAACATCGTTTACTGGCATTAGAAGTATAAACCTCAAATAATAATGTATGAATACAGTTATTGAAGGTTTATAGGTTTATACATATAATGCCAATAGACAATGCTCTGTAGCCTATACAGACACACACACTCTCTCTCTCTCTCTCTCTCTCCCTCTCTCTCCCTCTCTTCATCACTGCCTGAAATGATCCATGTCCTATAATTAAAAAAACTAAATGTGTTACAGAATACAATGGCACCAAAGCGTCAGGAAAAGAGAGGGCAACCAAAAGAGAGAGAAAGAAAGAGGTAAATGAGAGAAGTAAGAAGAAGCTAAATAAATGCAGTGTGACAAGAATGATGGGAGCTATTGCTGAGTACAGGGAGTTAGTGGAGGCAGGTAGTGTCCCTCAGCTTCCTTTGTTGGCCAGGGCCTGGAATGTTCCTAAGTCAACCCTTCAGCGAAGAGTCAAAGGTACAGGGGACCACAAACATACATGTAACCCCCTGGGTTATTTTATGTGTGCACAAACATTTCTTGTTAAACATATGTTCACTTTTAGTGAGTCATATCTAAATTTCTTACCCGTATTGGCGTCCTTGGCATTTATTCTAAAGCACCTATTATTTAATACTGCCGGTGGGTTTGTGTTATGTGTTTGGTCAATGAACGTGTCAATCGGGGGCAGTTGCACTGTTGTAATTGGTTTTCGGTTAATTTTGGTAGGGCGGAAGTTACGCCCTGTTTTGACTGACACTGTATATATGTTATGTTGTCTTTCTTTTTGGTCTCTTGGGACACGACCACTCACGAGAGAAGCTAGTTCCTCAAATTTTGAAGTCACTGCTGGTGAGAAGGGAGTGACCACCACCTGCCTTGCATGTCTAAATGCTGCCGGTGGGTATTGCACTACCATGATCATATTCAAGGGAAAAAGGTTGAAGGCAGAGTGGCTCCTGGGGTGTCCACCAAACACTGTGGTCAAAATGTCTGACAATGGGTGGATTAATATTCAGCTGTTTTTTGAGTGTGGGAGGGAATTTGTGTCTGGCTTGCCAAAAGATGACCCACGTCCACATGTCCTGCTGCTTGATGGGCACAACTCCCATGTTTACAACATGGAGTTTTTACATTTGATGAAGGCTAACAATGTGCATGTCCTTGGCCTACCACCACACACTATCTACAGCCAGCAGACAGGGCTCTCTTCAAGAGCCTCAAGCACTACTGGAGGCTGGAGGGTAGGGCCATCACCAGGGAGAGTGGGGGGAAACGGCTAGACAGAGCCTTGTTTTTGCCACTCTTTTCAAGGGCCTGGAGCAAGGCCAACCCCTTCAAATGCCAGAGCTGGCTTCCGGGGCAGTGGTATATATCCACTAAACCCAGCCCACATCGATGATGCCCTCTTTGCAACAAGTGAAGCAACCGAGAGAGAGCAACAAGCGAGACCGTTGAGTTCTTCACCAAAACAACAACCTCCACAGCATCTTCTGCAGGAAGCTAGCAACCCTCTTCTCCTCCGTCCTGAAGCCCAACATGCCATTCTCCAGCAGCATCATTGTTGCTGCCCACTGGCAGTGCCCCAAGAGGCTGTACCATCTCCGGCACGTGAGATTGAAGTGGAGACAGCAGTGGTACAGGCTGTGAAGGAAGCAGCAGTCTCATTTGAGGACCTGGTCCAGTTTCCGGTCAGAGAAAGACCAACAACCTCCCGGAAGTGGTCCAAGCCGCCTTCGATGAATTTTACGAGCAATGAACATTTTGTTCAGGTTCAGGGCAAGGGAAAAGGGCCAAAGCCAAACCGCAAGAAGAGCCATGCACCATCTGCCACCATGCATATGGGGACAGAGATGACCCAAAGAGCACGGAAGAGTGGCTGTCCTGTGCGGTCTGCAACCTGTGGCACCATCAATCCTGTGCAGAGGATAACGGGGTGATCGACGACGATGGGTTTCTCACCTGCAAGGACTGTTTGTTTCCGGAGTAGCCCCCAGTGTTTCCCCAACAGCCCCCCCCCCCTCCCTAACAATAGTTGTATCAAAAATTTTAAGTAATAACTAAATTAATAATCAGTAAATAATTGTTACTTGAAAAACGGACCCCTGTGCAACCGACGCAAGCAAGCACACCCTACAATTTCCCCAGAAATTGTACCCTCTCTAGTTGTTACTTGTTGCTTGATTTTTTGTAAATTTGTATGAATGTTGAAGCCAATCATTTAAATAATCAATTTAAGAATACAGTAATTAACAAGGTAGATCTGTCAATCCTGTGTGTTTTTCGTTATATTTTCTGTGTTTAGTTCTACATTAAATAAATATGAATACTTTTATGAATTAATACATTTCTTATACAGCTTTTTGTCTGTGTCATATTTTCATAATGTTTTTGGAAAAATGTGACTTTTGCTTGTTATGCATAAAGTAAGGTGATTTAGTATTTTACTAACACCAATTGTGACCCAGATTACCAAGTGACCTGTCCCAGATGATGAAATTTGTGTACTTTTTCATGGATTTCAGAAAGGTATAACATGAGTATTTTATTTGTTGGATCGATATTGAATTTTGTCGCAGAAGTCAAAAATGCAAAAAACGGCCCAGATTACCCAAATTCACCCTATATTATAATTAAAAACTTATCATTACAGTACACTGACCCACGACCCATGATCACCCATCTTTGAATTTTATAGGACTGCTTAGCTAATCATATAAATGATCGATCTGGATACAAACGAGTTTATATTATATATTAATATGTTCTTCTTACTAAAATCATGCTCCTCCACAAGCGAAACAAACTGTCTGTGATTTAATGCTCGTGCCCTGATGAAATTGACTATTTTAGTTACATCAGTAACATGGTTCACTTTTAGCACTGACTTGCACAACACATTCTGATGTATAGTACAATGTGAAAATACAAATTTCTGCTCTGGGCCGATTTCAGTCACTTTATCTTGCATCCATTTCAAAAGTCCAACATTTTTCCCTCGTCAGATCTGGACAACCATCGGTTGTGACTCCTACCAGTCTGTCCCATCTCAGTCCCAGCTCGTCCATGCATGCATTTACCTCCGTGAACAGATCGCTCCCCGTCGTCGTACCTTTCATTGACCGCAGTGCTGCCAGCTCCTCCATCATCTTGAAGTCTTTTGTTATCCCACGGAAAAGTACAAGTAATTGGGCTGTGTCACGGACATGGGCGTTGTTAGACCCCTTTTTACTGGGACACGTGCCCCAGTATAAATCTGCTGTGTTCCAGTCAAATCTAAAGTTTGAGTTTTAACAATTTACTTTATTAATAAGTGCATTCATTTAGATTGATAATCCCGGAAAAAATTAACGCAGCATCCCAATCAACGCATGTAAAAGTGTTTAACCGAAAACACAAACCGATGCACGCAGAATTCCATGTCAGAGCTCTTCTGAACTTGCCAAATAGCCACTGCAGCACGCACACAGAAGTCCAGGTGTCAGACTCGGCACACAAGTCATAATTGAGGTAGGCTAAGAAAACATTACAAAACTAAAGATAGTTTCTAAATGCTGTATCTGTGTCGTTATTGGCTCGTCAGAACGGCAGCATCCGGGACTACAATGCGGAGTTCCTTCAAGTCATCATCTGTAAACTCTGAGGAAATAAAAACAGTAAAAAGAAGCACCACTTCAAAAAACTCCTATATAAATTGAACCGGTCACGGTTTTTGTCCTAATTGTACTGAATGCAGAAAACACAGAACTTTAAGATAGGCTATTAACATAGCAAATCTATTACTACATGCCTCTGGGGGCTTCTCACCCCTCATTTGCTAACATTACAGTTGTGTTTACATTTACATTTAGTCATTTAGCAGACGCTCTTATCCAGAGCGACTTACAGTAAGTACAGGGACAACATAGTTATAGACATCAAGTGACTTGAATGCTCGTAATTTATTTTTTGTGTAAACACTGGGTTTTTCAATTAGGTAGGTATTAATATTTGGCCACTCGATAGCTGGCCATTTTGATGGGTCAACTATCCCAATCCAACTTCCCGATCCATCGTTTAATGTCAGTTTATTCAGGTAACTTTCAAGATCTTTAGGATTAAGCGAACGCAGGTATGAACTTACTTCCGCCAATTCTTTTGCACCCAGAATGCGTGCGCACACTACATGGTGTGAGCATTGTTTACCAATGGCGGAAGGGTCTATAGGTTGTCCTAAAAGTCGCTATATGACATCATCGCCTAATTTGCATAATTGTCACGGCCATTGTGTCTGAGAGGAATAGCATCGTTGGAGAGACAAAAAATAAAAACACCCTAAATATGTTTAGAACTACAAATTAATTTTCTTCTGTTGATTGTTCAGGTGTTTTGGCATTGACAAAGGCCATCAAATCTCTAAATAACTTAATGACTCTAATGCTTTGTCTATACCCACATTAGGCTACATAAATGATTTATTTGTGTAACAGTGAAAAAATGTTTACATTTATATATATTATGTACAGTATTTATTTAGCTCTGTAAGCCAGGGCTAGAACAATGGTGGCTTAGCGCATGTGTGATTCATTTGCAGTCTGGATGCGGAGTGTGTGGGTCTGCTCTGACTGCAGCTGGGACTGTTGCACTAGGCTATAGGCCAGGCTTCCCAAAACTTTTTCCTGCGAGGGCCAGATAATTTTACTTTCTTTTATGTGGGGCCGGGTCGATCTGTAACAGAAAGTTACATGGGCTGGAGTAACTACCAGTATTATTGTGGAGATTTCATTATTATTATTAATGCAGAGCTGTAGTTCTTTAAAGTCACTGTTGTAGTTTGTATAACGTCATGGGTGAAGATTTGGGTTTACATACTCGCAATATCGATCAAAATACAACTTGTACACACATTAAGCAAAAATGCGATACGCTGGCTAGCTTTCGCATGATGTTTTCTACTGTACACACTAGTTCTGGCTGTATTTTAATCAGAGTGAAAGATACAATTTAGTACCATATGCGTTCGGACGTGAACGCCACTATTATAGTGTGCAATGCAGTCTCACAATATAGATGAAACAACTTTTACACACATGATGCAAGAAATCCAATACGCTAGCTATATGTAGCAAGATATCTCTTTTTGTATTCTATTCAGGGTGAAAGAATAAATGTTAGAGTATGCTACTGGGCACTCGGGGTACAGTCGTGTACTGTACCGACAGGGCTAGACTAGCTAGAGCTAGTTACCACAGAACGAAGTTATGTAATGTGACGAGACTGAATTTGAAAGTACAAAAAACCCACCAGGAGCACCGACAACGTCGGCAACCCTGCACGATGCATTATTCTTTTTGTTAATGTCTCTGTACGAAAACAGAGACGTATCAACAGGACTGGGTACGCAGCCACACAGACAATTAGTTTCTCCTCCATCTTGAAGCTGAAAGCTAGAATAGTTTACCATGGTTGCTACGTGACGATAAACAAGAAAACACTCCGATTGGCGAAAACACTCCGATTGACGAAAATCGCTCCTCATTTGCATAAAGTTGAGATAGTCTCGAGTCGCTTGAATCGCGTCGCTACCCACAATGCACCACGCAAGCCATTCGCCTGGCTCCATTAAAGATGAATGGAAAACGTTGTCGCTCGCATCACGTCGCTGCAGTGTGAACGCCCCGCCCCGTTAGGCGGCAGCCATGTCTCTTGTCTAGGTCGCATCATGTCACAAAGTTCATAATTTTACAGTTCGGTCAATTCTACACCAAATAATTCTACACCCAAAAAGTCGAGCAGGGCAGCTTTCAAAAGATATGGGAATCCTGCTTTTAGCGAGCTGGTCCAATTATATTTGTGATTTGTGTAAAACTGGCAATCTGTGTGAGACCCTGTTACACTGTTTTGACGTTAGTCTCAGTCAGACTCGGGTCGCTCACTGGCAGTGTGCACAATGTTGTATTTCACTCCATTCTACAGTAAAAACGTCAGGGAGGACTACCTTTTGTAGATACGAGCCTGCTGAAGATAGCCAGAATCTTGGATTTCTTTAACCAAGCCTGTTTCATTCGTCATTTGCCTGAGAAAGCGACCTCCGTTAGCCAGGCTAGTTTTGCCAGTTTGACTCGGTCAGGCTATTTAAAGGTCTGGGGTAACAGTGACTTTTGTGCACGGACAAGTGAAACGTAAATGTACTTGTCCAAATGACAAGTGCCTCAAAATGTTAATGTCAAGCCCTGCAATTCAGTGGCCAGAGATCTATGATTACCTGATTGACACTCCAAGAGTATATACCCGGGAGAAGTTCGTCTTTTGCCACCGACATGCGCAGTTGAGCCTGCTTGACGTTGCATGACGTAGGGTGATAATTGGTCTATTGTGAGACTGACCATAGACATAGTAAAGAGTAGACAGCGCAAGAAATGCAGCTGCCATATTGGACAGGGCAAATTCCTAGTTGTGTAGCATCAGAATAAACAAGATGCAGCACTGTGCAGCATATTCCTGCTCAAATCAGCTGACAATCCTTTGCATCAAAGCAAACCGTGTGAAAATCAGTTTGGTATGATTAATTAAATGCGTTGACAGCTCATTGCCCCAGCCAAACACCTGAGTGGAGCGATTGCCCGTTCCAAGATGGCGGCCCACGGCTCGTCAGCGCCAGTAGACAGTAGCGGTCGATGCGGCGCCTACTCTTTATTATGTCTATGAGACTGACCGCCTGTGAGTGCTTTGGGACTCGGAGGAGCTCACAGCAGCACCCGCTGATCGCTGAGGACAGTACTGCAAAACGATCCGTGCTTTCATGTCAGAGTCTCCAAAACACCAGCAAGTCTCTAACAACACCGGAAAAAGTCGCTAGATTTGTCGCTAGTCGCTTTTGACAATAACAGTTGCCAGATCTAGCGAGAAAGTCGCTAAATTGGCAACACTGCCTGAAGGCATGCCTGGGTAAATGAAGGTTAAATAAAAATAAATAAATAAACAAAAGGCCAGTGTAGTTATGAAATACGTAACTGAATCAACTATTTTCCATGAGGTTGAATAGCTCAAATAGTAAAGCAGAGGACTACGAAGTATGTGTTTTTTATGTAGTGGGTTCGAATCCCACTTCATGCGAGTTTGCAATTGTTTTATTTTGTCTCCATTTATTTTGTCGTGAATGGCTGTAGTGATCACTTAATTTCATTAGTGAATTTGTGACGAATCTGGTGATAGAGGCAGACGGCAGCTGCTGCTGATAGGTGATGAAGGATTCATATATCCATGTGTCTATTCCAATATGTAATGATAGTATTCAATGACACAAATCTGTGTTCTAGAAAGAGTGGTCTGGAGTCGCAGAGGTCCCATAATATCAGCTTTAATGCAGCAGTTGGAAATCAACAAGTACAGAGCTCTGGGGTTGTCTACGTTTCCCTACCCGCAACAGAGTTTGGGCTGGTTCACGAAGTCCAACTGGCTATCTTTCCCTGCCCCAGCATATATTTATACAGTGCAATTGAAACACAAGTATGAAAAAAGGGTTGAGCTTGTTCTCTCGTGCATCAGGGAGTTGTTCTTGCCTATGCGTCCCACCTGCTCGGGTGCAGTCTCCACCCGGTTTCAAGGTTGTTTCTGAAAATGAAGAGATAGAGACACAAAGAACAGCCTGCTTCCCACACTCAGTGTGAGACCCAATGTTTAAGCCTGGGCACACTTCTAAGTTCATAACTTTAATAAGCACAATGCATAACTTTAATAAGCACAATATATTCTTTAGTGAACGCACAGCTGGGAAACCAGTTAGTCTGGAAACCAGTAGGGACATGTTAAGGATAGTGTAACTGGGTAGTGGAGAATAATACAAGGTTAAATATCGGACCAAGTTATTTGTAGTTTAATTTAAGTAATGATGCAATCACAAGATACACAATGAAAACAACACAAGATGTTCGTAGTCTAGTACAATGAATCAGTCGATGATGCAACAGCAGTCTCACAGAAACAGAGTCTCAGAATAGAACAAACGAAGGCCTTCGTTGAGAAAGTGGTCGTGACAGAGATCAGAGAGAGAGTTCTGCCCACACCAAGTTCTGTCTCCCTGTCCTCGGGAGACAGGTCTTGTACTAAAGAATGTATAATACATTACAACACATATTCTAGAACTGTAATCACCAGCTGCATATCAGGCACGGCACTAACTATGATCCCAGTTATTAATATGTGTGGCATTTTAATCACTGAATGCATCACGGGCACTGTGCACGAGTGAATATAACAACAGGATTTATGAAGGAGGCATGTCTTAAAGTTATGTATTGTGCTTATTAAAGTTATGCATTGTGCTTATTAAAGTTATGAAACTTAGAAGTGTGCTCAGGCTTAAACATTGGGTCTCACACTGAGTGTGGGAAGCAGGCTGTTCTTTGTGTCTCTATCTTTTCATTTTCAGAAACAACCTTGAATCTGGGTGGAGATGGCACCCGAGCAGGTGGGACGCGGAGGCAAGAACAACTCCCTGATGCACGAGAGAACAAGCTCAACCCTCTTTTCATCTTTCTGTTTTAATTGCACTGTATATTATATGCTGGGGCAGGGAAAGATAGCCAGTTGGACTTCGTGAACCAGCCCAAACTCTGTTGCGGGTAGGGAAACGTAGACAACCCCAGAGCTCTGTACTTGTTGATTTCCAACTGCTGCATTAAAGCTGATATTATCGGACCTCTGCGACTCCAGACCACTCTTTCTAGAACACAGATTTGTGTCATAGAATACCATCATTACATATTGGAATAGACACAAAGATTTAGAATCCTTCAACTGGTGACCCCGACGCTGAAAAGAGGGAGTCCAGAGGGTTCCGGCCCGACCGACGGATCGGGGGAGAGACCCATACACCGGTGCGAGGAGACAGACGTAATCGTCAGAGGCCTCAACATAAAAAAAAGGTAAGCAGACACCTGTTAATTCAAAGTACTGCTATTCGGAACTGAGAACCAAATTTAGACGATTACTATGTTTCATCGTACCTAGTCAAACCAACAGTGGTGGGAAATCAACCGTTTTTGTGTTTTGTCTTGTCCAAGGGGAGGTTAGAGTCCTCTCCAGGGGTTAGAGTCCCTAAATTCGTTGTCTTGTCCAAGGGGAGGTTAGAGTCCTCTCCAGGGGTTAGAGTCCCTAAATTCGTTGTCTTGTCCAAGGGGAGGTTAGAGTCCTCTCCAGGGGTTAGAGTCCCTAAATTCGTTGTCTTGTCCAAGGGGAGGTTAGAGTCCTCTCCAGGGGTTAGAGTCCCTAAATTCGTTGTCCTTATCCAAGGGGAGGTTAGAGTCCTCTCCAGGGGTTAGAGTCCCTAAACTCGTTGTCCTTGTCCAAGGGGAGGTTAGAGTCCTCTCCAGGGGTTAGAGTCCCTAAACTCGTTGTCCTTGTCCAAGGGGAGGTTAGAGTCCTCTCCAGGGGTTAGAGTCCCTAAATTCGTTGTCTTGTCCAAGGGGAGGTTAGAGTCCTCTCCAGGGGTTAGAGTCCCTAAATTCGTTGTCTTGTCCAAGGGGAGGTTAGAGTCCTCTCCAGGGGTTAGAGTCCCTAAACTCGTTGTCCTTGTCCAAGGGGAGGTTAGAGTCCTCTCCAGGGGTTAGAGTCCCTAAACTCGTTGTCCTTGTCCAAGGGGAGGTTAGAGTCCTCTCCAGGGGTTAGAGTCCCTAAATTCGTTGTCCTTGTCCAAGGGGAGGTTAGAGTCCTCTCCAGGGGTTAGAGTCCCTGAACTCGTTGTCCTTGTCCAAGGGGAGGTTAGAGTCCTCTCCAGGGGTTAGAGTCCCTGAACTCGTTGTCCTTGTCCAAGGGGAGGTTAGAGTCCTCTCCAGGGGTTAGAGTCCCTAAATTCGTTGTCTTGTCCAAGGGGAGGTTAGAGTCCTCTCCAGGGGTTAGAGTCCCTAAACTCGTTGTCCTTGTCCAAGGGGAGGTTAGAGTCCTCTCCAGGGGTTAGAGTCCCTAAATTCGTTGTCTTGTCCAAGGGGAGGTTAGAGTCCTCTCCAGGGGTTAGAGTCCCTAAACTCGTTGTCTTGTCCAAGGGGAGGTTAGAGTCCTCTCCAGGGGTTAGAGTCCCTAAATTCGTTGTCTTGTCCAAGGGGAGGTTAGAGTCCTCTCCAGGGGTTAGAGTCCCTAAATTCGTTGTCTTGTCCAAGGGGAGGTTAGAGTCCTCTCCAGGGGTTAGAGTCCCTAAATTCGTTGTCTTGTCCAAGGGGAGGTTAGAGTCCTCTCCAGGGGTTAGAGTCCCTAAATTCGTTGTCTTGTCCAAGGGGAGGTTAGAGTCCTCTCCAGGGGTTAGAGTCCCTAAACTCGTTGTCTTGTCCAAGGGGAGGTTAGAGTCCTCTCCAGGGGTTAGAGTCCCTAAACTCGTTGTCTTGTCCAAGGGGAGGTTAGAGTCCTCTCCAGGGGTTAGAGTCCCTAAACTCGTTGTCTTTGTCCAGAGGGAGGTTAGAGTCCTCTCCAAGGGTTAGAATCCCTGAACACTGTCTATTTGTGTGGAGTCAGATTGAGTTTAATAAAAATAGAGAGGAGTGTGGTGTGTTTTTTCCTTTGACCAAGAAGTTAAAGAAATCCCGAGGAGAGTTGGAGAAAGGTGGGGGCTAAAAGAGTCAGTTACGTCGAGATCTTACAAAGGTTATCCCAGAGGGTATACCCCTGGTTTATAAATAGGTTCTAATACAATTGGAAGAGTTATACTAGAGCAAAATTAAGTGAATAGACGGTAAACGCTAAACAGCTGTGTTGGTCAAAGAATGGTTTGAGGAAATGTATGTGAAAAATTATGAGGAAGCAATTGGAAAGTTACATAAAGGATTGGTTTAGAGAGGATCATGGAAGGTTATGAAATAAAACAAGAACGTTTTGTGGATGTGAAGAGATGATTGGTTTAAACACTGATGTTTTGAAGAGGAAACTACGAATATACTTTGAAGGTATATATGGGATAACATTTTAAGTCAAAATAGTAAAATCTAGGGTTTTTAAGAGTTTTGATAAAGGTATTAGATGTAATTTGGTTAAAAATGAGAAAGAGAAAATAAATAAATGTACTTTTATTTGGAGTTTAATTATAATTTGGTTTTAAGTTTTATTTAAGAGTTTTATCAGAGCCTGGCATACTGTTTGGGATAAACAGTTAGGCTGTGATAATGTTGTATTATGAAGAGGGTTATTATAACATTCAGTTCTGAAATAATTTGGGAAGACTCATCAAGTCTGATAAATTGTGGTTATGATGGTTTGAGCTAATTGGCTCGTTTTGAACTGCAGCAAAACGAGTTATGAAGTTCTACCTATCTGACCTTTATAGAAAATATAGTTGGGAAAAATGTTTGGTTAATAGCTACATTAAGCACATTATTTGGTTTATATTTCATTTAAGAAGCATACGGATTCTGGTTTGGCATAATGAAAATTGCTTTGATCATATCTTTGATAAAAAGAGCTGTGATTTGGTAAAATAGAGAATCTAAAACAATATTGGTCTTAAACTTAACTGTTTTAAAAGACAGAAAAGGTTTTTTGGAGTGAAAGAAATTAGACTAACAGTTGATTTTCTAAAGAAGGGAACAAAGAAACAGATTGTAATTTCTAGGCATGAATAATAGGAGTTGAATATCAAATGATGATGTATGGTCTTATTAGATGCTGTTACATGTGTTTGCTCAACAATAAGAAAACTGAAGGGTCAATACTGCCTGGTAATTATAGATACAGTATGTTTACTATGTGAATTGAAGTCTTTCCCAGTCCTATACCAGATGCATAACACCATTTGAATTGATTTATTGGAGATCATATGTAATACCACAACTTAAACTTTTCACATAACATGATGAAGAGGCGAATCAAATGGTTAACCAATTTTATAAAAAATGCTAACTAGAAAAGAGATGTCTTCTGCTAAATTCTGTTCCAGGTGAAGCAGTAAACCAAAGAGTGGAGGAGTCAAACGAGGAGATTGGGTATTGATTAAAGTTATCAATGAAAGGAGGGATCTTATGAAATCTTTAAAATATCCTGTCTAATTTCTGGTTTTTCTATTTGTTTCGAATTTATTTTATTTTATTACAATTCTAAAAGCTTGGCTGAAGTTGTATGTATGTGGTGAAGGGGGCCTGTGAGCATGTCCAGGTCTGCCGTGGATACATGGATGTTGAATGTCCACTCTGTGGAGTGACGGTGGGTTTTCCCCTATAACATCATTAGGGTTTTCCCACTGTGTCCAGTGTGTCCTCACCACTTGGCCATAACGCTGCATAGTCTCATCATTATTGTTGATTTGTATGCCAACATTGTGTAATCAGTAATGGGATATTTTTTTATTTGTGTTTGTTGTCACACCCTAAAAGGGTGTGAAAGGAGGGATTTATTTGAACTTTAAAAATATCCACTTTAAATCCTTAAATGGGTTCTTGATTTCAATATCTGTGTTTAATCATTGGTGTTCGACTGTTCGCATCTCATTTGACTCAGTTACTGCTTGATCATGGATCATGGGAGATAAGGTGATGCTGGGACTGTAACTCTTTTCTGCTTCAGGACGAGTCAGACCGGCGGGTCTGACTACCTAACCCCTGTTCTAAGGCCCCATTCCCCTGGAGACCCTGCCCCATCTGCCCCTATGCCTCATCAGACCTATAAGTGGTCTGCCCCCCCCTTCCCCTTGAAGACCCTGTCCCACCTGCCCCAATACATCATCCGATGTTCGGAGAAGCCTGTTGTACATTTATGGACAGGACCATTCAAGGTCATCGAGAGAACCTTGCACGCCCTAAGGGTGCTGGGGAAAGGAAGTACGTGGTACCAGTGGAGCATGTGTTGTGCTGCTCCAGAATCCAGTTGTACGTTGCAGGAGTTGGTGGAGAAGGGCCAGTGAACCTTTTGCTATTGCTACGAATGTGAGAGTCCGGAAAAGAGGGTTACGACTAGGCCAAGAGTGATACTGCTTGACCACACTAGAATTGTACTGGACTAAGAAGGTTTCCGCTATTTTACTTAAGAGTGTGCTATATCAATATCAACATGACTGTTGCTGTATCCCATGTATCAGGTCCCTGTGTAACAGGATCATTGTCTCGGCTGAGGATAACCCGACGAAGGGGTTCCAAATGCCGTTGCTGGGGCTGGCTGACCAGGACGAGGAGGCGGTGGTTGGTCCGGGCTATGTTGATTGATCTCTGGTGTTTTCAGAGATCAAAAGAGGGATTAAAGAATGTATAATACATTACAACACATATTCTAGAACTGTAATCACCAGCTGCATATCAGGCACGGCACTAACTATGATCCCAGTTATTAATATGTGTGGCATTTTAATCACTGAATGCATCACGGGCACTGTGCACGAGTGAATATAACAACAGGATTTATGAAGGAGGCATGTCTTAAAGTTATGTATTGTGCTTATTAAAGTTATGCATTGTGCTTATTAAAGTTATGAAACTTAGAAGTGTGCTCAGGCTTAAACATTGGGTCTCACACTGAGTGTGGGAAGCAGGCTGTTCTTTGTGTCTCTATCTTTTCATTTTCAGAAACAACCTTGAATCTGGGTGGAGATGGCACCCGAGCAGGTGGGACGCGGAGGCAAGAACAACTCCCTGATGCACGAGAGAACAAGCTCAACCCTCTTTTCATCTTTCTGTTTTAATTGCACTGTATATTATATGCTGGGGCAGGGAAAGATAGCCAGTTGGACTTCGTGAACCAGCCCAAACTCTGTTGCGGGTAGGGAAACTTAGACAACTCCAGAGCTCTGTACTTGTTGATTACCAACTGCTGCATTAAAGCTGATATTATCGGACCTCTGCGACTCCAGACCACTCTTTCTAGAACACAGATTTGTGTCATAGAATACCATCATTACATATTGGAATAGACACAAAGATTTTGAATCCTTCAACCCCCCCCCCCCTCCCAGAGAGGGAGGTCTGTGACAGGTGATTGGTCAGAAGACCGTGGGGTGGGAATGTGGTTGTCCAATTAAATGTTCAGGGCGTTCATGGTGGCACAAGGTGGGCAGTCCAAGGATCTGGTGATATTTTTATGACACTTAACTGGATATCTCGTAGAATATCTGAAACAGAAAATATATTTGTGTGTGTGTGTGTGTGTGGGGGGGGGGTGTTTTTTATAACCGGAACTACATATCTGAAACAGAACGGGCAGTACAATAGAAAAAATAGACAGTTGAATGTTATTATATATATATATGTATAATGCAGTGAGTCTTGAAAATCTACTACTTGTACCGTTCGCTTTTAAATCCCGCTCAACGCCAAGGCAAAAAGTCACATACAAACCTTCTGCTTGAACCGTTGGCTTTTAAGTCCCACTCAACGGCCAAGGTAGAATGTTAAATCCATTGGCCTGGTCAGTTGTTGTGGCATGACTTTTTGTTGATGAGACATGTTTAACAGCTGAAGGTGCTGGTGGGTTTTTGTAGCGTTATATCTTGGCTTAACAAGGAGTCACCCTGTATTAGGGCCCCCTGTCTCATATCACCAAGATGCCATGTGAACCTGCTGCTTGAACCGTTGGCTTTTAAATCCCGCTCAACAGCCAAGGTAGAACCATGTGTGCTTAATAATGTTTGAGGGTATGATACTCCTCAAAGCATGGGGCAGCACACAAGGCAACGTTGCATGCGGCACACATGAACTTTGTGACTCTTCTGTCCTTTCTCCGACGCAAGGTAGACATGCACACCTTGCACTGCCGCCTGGTCCTGCTTTGTAAGGAAATGATATCATTTGAAATGTATTGTGCATTTCTCTCACCAGACTGTGGACGATGTGGCCATTTAGAACAGCAGTGTCTACCAAGTGAAAGAATACTTTCTTGTACCACTTGGTAGTCTTCCTGGCACATTCGACAAAGCTGTTCACCATGTCTGCCTTGTCCACAGCCCCATCTTCTTGTTGTATTCGAGAACACAAGCTGGCTTCAGTTTCCTCATGGTTCCTCAGGTTTCAGGCAAGTGACACTTTCCTAGTCAGAGTTAGCAGGGGGTGCATTTCATGGCAAGAAGGAATACAACAAGCCTGTCGTGAAATGCACCCCCCTCTATTGTCTGTTCTGCATATCCCAGCATTAAATGATTCTTACTGTACACTGAGGGCACTAGTATGAGTAACCACAGTAGGTTTCAGGCATGTGACACCTTTCTAGTCAGAGTTAGCAGGGGGTGCATTTCATGGCAAGAAGGAATACAACAAGCCTGTTGTGAAATGCACCCCCCTCTATTGTCTGTTCTGCATATCCCAGCATCAAATGATTAACCACAGTAGGTTTCAGGCATGTGACACTTTCCTAGTCAGAGTTAGCAGGGGGTGCATTTCATGGCAAGAAGGAATACAACAAGCCTGTCGTGAAATGCACCCCCCCCTATTGTCTGTTCTGTATATCCCAGCATCAAATGATTCTAACTGTACACTGAGGGCACTAGTATGAGTAACCACAGTAAGTTTCAGGCATGTGACACTTTCCTAGTCAGAGTTAGCAGGGGGTGCATTTCATGGCAAGAAGTAATACAACAAGCCTGTCGTGAAATGCACCCCCCTCTATTGTCTGTTCTGTATATCCCAGCATCAAATGATTCTTACTGTACACTGAGGGCACTAGTATGAGTAACCACAGTAAGTTTCAGGCATGTGACACTTTCCTAGTCAGAGTTAGCAGGGGGTGCATTTCATGGCAAGAAGGAATACAACAAGCCTGTCGTGAAATGCACCCCCCTCTATTGTCTGTTCTGCATATCCCAGCATTAAATGATTCTTACTGTACACTGAGGGCACTAGTATGAGTAACCACAGTAGGATTCAGGCATGTGACATTTTCCTAGTCAGAGTTAGCAGTGGGTGCATTTCATGGCAAGAAGGAATACAACAAGCCTGTCGTGAAATGCACCCCCCTCTATTGTCTGTTCTGTATATCCCAGTATCAAATGATTATTTCTGTACACAGAGGGCACTAGTATGAGTAACCACAGTAGGTTTCAGGCATGTGACACTTTCCTAGTCAGAGTTAGCAGGGGGTGCATTTCATGGCAAGGAGGAATACAACAAGCCTGTCGTGAAATGCACCCCCCTCTATTGTCTGTTCAGTATATCCCAGCATCAAATGATTCTTACTGTACACTGAGGGCACTAGTATGAGTAGCCACAGTAAGTTTCAGGCATGTGACACTTTCCTAGTCAGAGTTAGCAGGGGGTGCAGCTGTGCGAATTCAATTTCAGTTGTTGTGTTCGTTCAGTTATATGTTTGTAATGTTATTGTTGTTTAGTTAATATAATCTTGTTGGTCACCCTGATTGTCCATGTTGTGTAGTTTAATGGGACCAGAGAGCCGGCTGCTGTACTGTCACAGGCTATTCTCGCAAAGAGCTGAATATGAGCTCTGCCCTAGCCCAGTTGCCCACATGACTATTGTTAGTTGTGCATTGACTGAGAGTCTGGAAAGAGATCAACTCAAGAAGAGTTTCAATATCCTATAAAAAGTTAATACTCAGCCCTTAATAATCATAAAATCTCAGCAGTTGGTGTGTAGCAGAGAGGCTAGAGAGACTGACTTGTAACCTTATGCTCATGAGTTCAAATCCCTGTTCAGCCTATTGTTGTTGGCCAAACATGAAGTAGTTTTGCTCTCTTGTTATCCAAGTCTTGATCTTCTACAGTGTACATGTTTATAATATTTTGCGGAGGAACCCGCATAGCTGCTTGCAGCTATATTTAAGTTTCTTACTTTTGCCCGAACAAAATGCCATTTCTGGACTAATACAGTCGTTTACGTTTGCTTTATGTTCGTTGTCAGTGTTGTCCGTGTCGAGTTGCGAGAGACACTGACAGCAACGTTATTGAATCATTTGTCATTGAATCGGGAAAGAATCTCAACAGTGCTGAGATATAAATATTTTATTTGCTTATGTTTTCACATATTTTTACAAATAAGGGGCTTGCGATTATAAAATATTCAAATGAACCTAAAATTGCCTTTTATATGGAAGTTGTACAGATGACAATAAGTTAGCTTAAAAAAGCTATTGATTTGCCGGTGATGTGGGCAGCCATATTTGTTTACATTGCAATGCAGTATGGGTGGATCAGTATGTGATCATTACTTGTAAAAAGTTAGTGTGGTCAAATAAAACGTAGTCTTTCTGCGGTTGTTCTTAATCCGTTTATCATTCGTTCTTTAATTTTTCAATTGATAAACCAAAAATTATTTGTTTTTCCGTTATTCAATTGAGAAACCAAAAACTAGAAACCAAAAACCATTGTTTTTCTCGTTATTTAACTGACAAACCAAAATCGAAAAACCAAATCGAAAAACGGGGCACTGACCAATCCGTGTATCATTCGTTCTTTAATTTTTCAATCGATAAACCAAAAACCAAAAATTATTAGTTTTTCCTTTATTCAATTGAGAAACCAAAAACAAGAAACGAAAAACGATTGTTTTTCTTGTTATTCAATTGAGAAACCAAAATCCAAAAACCAAATCCAAAAACGGGTGACCCGGAAGTTGTTACTCATACGCCTGTTGGCTGCGTGCAGTTTGCAGTGTAACCAGAGCGAGAAACCATGGAAACGAGCGTCCACCAGAAAACACAAGGAAGAATGTAGATAGATCCCAAACTTGAAATGGAATGTATGCACTTTCAGTGTATATTTTGTTGTATGTATTGTACTTGTGTTTTTCATGCCAACAATGTTAATAAAATGATCAAATGCATTCAGTGGCACTCATAATTTCTCTTATTTTCACCGAAAAAATGTGGTTAGTGGAAATTCTGATTGTTACCATAGCCACATTGGCTGGTGATCAAAAAAGTTAATTTAGAACCCTGATGACAACCGAAAAAATCGGCAGGACCTTCCAGGTTAGCCTATCTATCTATTTAGCCTATAAACCCAGCGCTGCGATAAGAGCCACTTTGAGTAACAGTGGTGTCGACACCATGGCCACACGTTTTGTTCATCTAAACAATATAAAACTCCATGATTGTTTGAGTAGGCTATCTAGATTAAGAGACATTAGTGGAATACACGAAGAAGTCATTTGGGTCACAACTTCCGGGTCACCCAAAACAAAATTTCTAAATCATTTTCGGTCAGTGCCCCGTTTTTGGATTTGGTTTTTGGATTTTGGTTTCTCAATTGAATAACAAGAAAAACTATTGTTTTTCGTTTCTGGTTTATCAATTGAAAAATGAAAGAACGAATGATACACGGATTCAGACCGAAAATGATTTTGAAATTTTGTTTTTGGTGACCTGGAAGTTGTTAAAACAAAAAAACAAGTTTTTCGGTTTTTCCGATTTTGTTTTGAAACGGAAAAATGAAAGAACGAATGATACACGGATTCAGACCGAAAATGATTTTGAAATTTTGTTTTTGGTGACCTGGAAGTTGTTAAAACAAAAAAACAAGTTTGTTTTTCGGTTTTTCCGATTTTGTTTTGAAACGGAAAAATGAAAGAACGAAGGGTACACGGATTGTTTATGATGTGTACATGTTGGTTGTGTGGATAGAGATATTTGTATATATATATATATATATGCCATATTATTTGGGTGTGCCACATGTATGGTCGGCAAGATTACCATCAGAATTTAAAAAGTCTTTTATTGTCAGATGCACAAAACAACACAAGGTCAGACTGGACTCTGAAATTCTTGGGACAAGACAACGCAAAGCAACCTTGCATAACATATGTACTCAAGTAGGCCTACACATTGGTATAATGTCATCATCGGTCATTCTCCTGGGATAGTTGAACATTATGGATGTTATAGTCTACCTCCCGTAAGAGGGGGACCCGACACCCCACAGCCCAAAGACCCCCAGATGTGTGCGAGCAAAACACCAATAAAAATTGCCAAACAGCAAACACGGTCAAGCAGGGCTTTATTCGCATCAGTAAGCAAACATGATAACACGGTGGAATGTTTGGGAAAAGGGGCTGGACGGTACCAAAGCAAAGAAACAAACAAAGTACCCACCCCTAACATGTCCTAATCTACCACACACAAAACTAAACTAACCTGGCACACTAATCAGGTGCCCTAACCAAAGTACAAGGGGGGGGTCCGCCCAGAACTAACCTAGTGTGTATAGACACAGACTTTTTCCCTACGGGTGATGTATGCCCACGGGCGGCTCTAGCCTACACACTCCCAAGTACGTCCCCTTCCCCTAGGGAAAACAAACCTGGCCAAACACAGAATGCTCACCAAAACACACGGTCCACAACGCAGAGAACAGAGTGGATGCCTACTCTGTACCAAGATAGCCCCCCAAAACACAGAAAACAAACACAATTTATATAGGAGGGCATGATGGAATGACTGCTGATTGGACCCAGGTGAACGGCATCACAGAAGGGAGGGAGGCATGGATGAGCGGAAAACCAGGAGCGAACCAGCACCACCTGCGAAACACACAGAACAGAACACACACAGGAACACAACACAGAGAACACCAACACGCTCAAGGCACACTGAAACAGACAGATAGGGGGGGACGTAACAGTGGATCAGTTATATTTCTCTGACTGCTGAATGTGAGCGCACATCATATGAGCGGGAATCATGTGAGTGACGTGTCTGACAACCAATATTAGTAAAAAGTTACTGTACTGTGGTAAAATTAAACGTGTATTCCTTTTTTAAACATGTTGTTGCAAATTAAGGGTGTAGTTGCTATTCCTATTTTCAAATATCAACATATTGTGGTTGTGCTATATGATTTTAGTGGTAATGGTAGTGTAAAGGATAAGCTATTTGCTATTACCGATAATGTAAGCTGCCATGTTTTTTGTTTTGATCACTAAATGCATTGTGGGTGTCAAAGGGTCAACGAGATAACTTACTCTTCTCCCGAGAAAGTCTAAGGTGTACACGGGGTCAAGTGGTACATCATCAAGGATTATCTATCGTAGTCTAGTAGCCAGCCCATAGAGCCCCATTGTGAACCTGGAAATGTTGAGTACACCAAGGTCTTATTGCAGAAATGTGAAGTATGGTTCCCCAGCATACAGAAACTGCCGGATGCTAACTTTCATATGTTGAGCAATCGTCCAGATTAACAACAGATTTTGCACTGTGTGACCAATTTCTACAATATTGGAGTCTTTTTAGAGGATGCTGAATTCAATTCTGGCATGTTCAGACATCAAAATGGTAATTGTATAACAATTTTGGATATATTTAGACACGTTTTTGGATACATTTAGACACGTATTTTCATGGTGAACATAATAAACTCACATTTTAGAATCACAAAAGCTCCTAATCTTTGATGTGAATGTTGATAACCTAAATTTGTTTACATTTGAGGTATAAACGCCGCACCAAAAATGAACATTGTGTATAAACGCCACCCTTAAATAAACGCTGCACCAAAAAAATCTGAAAACGGTTATTTAATTGGTTAAATTCAACCCCAGTATTTATTACACATGTAAGCTACATAACAAGTGTACAATAGAAAATGTAAAAAATACATACAACTAAACATGTAGGCCTAACTACTAAACATCAATTTCTTCAACATCGTTGTCCTCATCATCCACGTCGTCGTTCTCCTCCTCATCATCCCTCTTCTGGATCGCTTTTCTCGCAGCTTCTGCAATACCGCCGACTTTAGTGCAATGTATGCGGTCTGGATCGTCGGTAGTAATTCCACATGCTTCAAAGGAGCGTATTATTACGTCTTTGGGAGTCGCTGCCACGCTTCTTTTACCCAATTGACCATTGTGAGTCGAGAAGGAGCACAAGGGTTTCCAGCAGGAGTCAGATCAGTAGCCATAGCAGGTTCCTGCAGCCACTCTTCATAAAGCGACCTGTACGCTGCCTTAAAAGGCGCATTCCTCGACACATCTGCTGGCTGTAGCAGCTTGGTGCAGCCGCCCGTTTTCTTAACGCTCTCCTTTGTAACCTTGTCCGTCAACTCTGGTGGCAGGCGCTGTCCAGTGGTTGTTTTTTGTCTGATGACAAAATCGTTTCTTTATAGAAATGTGATCACCTAGCCACGTGATGCTTTGAATTCTTCTTGACCTTGAGGTTGTCCAAGCTGTTTTGCCTTCAACGCGATACCATGGCGTGTTACTCTATGGTAACCCTCTCGTTGCTCTACTACCCAGTCAGCAACACTTTGCTCCACTTCAGGTAGTAGAGGTTTGCAACCACCACCTTGAAGCCTGAACCGCTCACCGGCACTTGTACCAGATAGTTCATCAAAGCGAGATAGCTGACTTCGCAACTCGCAAATTCGCCTTTCATCAACCCCCATTTCGCGTGTTACAGCTCTGTTGCTGCTGGTGAGTGCTTTCTGCACAGCTCTCTGCTTAAAAGCACGTGTATGAACGTTTCGGCATGCTGCTTCACAATGTAGAACACTTGTATTTGAGACAGTTCTAGTACGCACACCTAATTGGTAGCCAATGAGAAAGGGAGTTGCCGCACTCATAGACGAAACAAACATTTATGTAAACAAAGAATAGACAAGGAGGTCAGCAGTAGTAAATGAAACCTGCGTTTTTAGCTGCATGATTCATTTGTCACAATCCCAGCAACGAAGTTGTCTATGGCTGCACTGCAGCTACAATTTACAAAATCTCTCTTACTAATTAAACGCCGCCCTCGAATAAACGCTGCACCAAAAATGAACGTTATTTAATAAACGCTGCAGCGTTTATTCGAAGAAATATGGTAATTGAGTTTAGTTTTCACCTGGAGCCAGTGTATTAATTAAATTGAGTTCTCACTTGTAGCCAGTGTATTAATTGAGTTTAGTTTTCACCTGTAGAGAGTGTATTAATTAAGTTTAGTTCTCACCTGTAGCCAGTGTATTAGTTGAGTTTAGTTCTCACCTGTAGCGAATGTATTAATTAAGTTTAGTTCTCACCTGTAGCCAGTATATTAGTTGAGTTTAGTTCTCACCTGTAGCCAATGTATTAATTAGGTTTAGTTCTCACCTGTAGTCAGTGTATTAATTGAGTTTAGTTGTCAGCTGTAGCCAATGTACTAAAGATCCTGTAAAGTGGAATTAAAAACGAGTTTCAAGTTCACCACACCACAGAATAATGTGTTATTAACTACCCATCCAAATTCGAAAGAAAAAAAACACAGACAAGTATGTTAAATTAGGCTTTGAAATCGTAAGAAAATCAGCAGTCTTCTCTGTTCAAGAATGGGCGGGCGTGTCGCCTGAAGGAGCTGAAGCTCGGCCCCCTCGCTGGAAGGCACCGCCTCTCTCAAGTAAGATACCTACTAAAGAATATATTGTGCTTATTAAAGTTATGTCTTATGATCTGAGAAGTGTGCTCAGGCTTAAACATGGTGTCTCACACAGGGTGTGGGAAGCAGGCTGTTCTTTGTGTCTCTATCTCTTCATTTTCAGAAACAACCTTGAAACCGGGTGGAGACGGCACCCGAGCAGGTGGGACGCGTAGGCAAGAACAACTCCCTGATGCACGAGAGAACAAGCTCAACCCTCTTTTCATCTTTCTGTTTTAATTGCACTGTATAAATATATGCTGGGGAGGGACAGATAACCAGTTGGACTTCGTGAACCAGCCAAAACTCTGTTGCGGGTAGGGAAACGTAGACAACCCCAGAGCTCTGTACTTGTTGATTTCCAACTGCTGCATTAAAGCTCATTGAACAAATGTATTTGTTCAATGAGTGAAACATACAGATGCATATAAATGAAATGTTCCCCTGAGCTGTAACACAGGAGTAAACATTTACAGCAGACAGTGAGCTCTCCAACTACTTCTAGCACATTACCATTTCACCAAAATACCATCCTTCTACACCGAGTAGAAGTACTCATTGTTCGCCATAGTGGATGTGATGGTGAGACAGTGCTGAAGTTTTGAGTTAAGATTTGAGTTGGATTTTACAAGGTGTTTGTGGAACAATTATCACTCAGTACAAGCGCAAATAACACTGCTGGATTTAATCTTCATGATAATGAAGATTAAGATTAAATCCAGCATGATATGGAGTGAAAAAACGTGTGTGATGAAAACAAAACATATAAATATTATGAGTAATCGTTCTTCCCACGTTTACTTTCTGCAGTTTGACTACAGTACGGTCATGTGTCGCCAATTCCCATCTGTGTCTCCAAAATGTGCGTAAGCGTGGGGGGCCGCACATTCTCCCGTCGTTTGTTTCTTATAAATCACAACCTTTGCGTGGGAAGTGGTGTACGCACATTTTCAGCCCCGTTTTGTGCGTACGCCACGTTTATAAATGAGTCCCTTGTTCAAGACGGGTGTATCCCTTGAGCCAAAACAGACTACACCAGACGACAAGTATCTCGTGCGCACCAGAAAGTTTCTCATGCTCACCACAAGAAAGTATCTCGTGCGCACCAGATTTTTTTTTCATGTCCCTTGGGGGCTCCGTAGCATTCTGTGTATGGAAGGTGCTATACAAATAAAGTGTATTATTATTATTATTATAATGTATTACTTAATAAAGGAAACAAGAACCAGCATCAAAAACTAGGTAAAATCAAAACAATGCAAGATACTTGTTTTACAGAAATTTCTCTTCAAGCCCTGCCCCACTATGATGATTGGCAATATCTCATATGTTTGAATTACAGTCTTGTATTCGAATGTCTGTACAGTGGCATCTTGAAGGAGGGAATGAAGGGGCTTTCATTCATGGTTTCAAACTAGATTTCTGTTAAGGATTCATTGTCAGGTCTTCCTTTTAGGTATTGTAAGCGCTATTGATTTTAAGGCACAAATTTATAAGACAGCCTTTGTTAAACTGATTCCTTTTTGAACCCCACCAACGTTACTCCAGGAAATGGAGTGGATATAAGTTCTCAAAACTAATCTAACATTTACATTTATGCATTTAGTAGATGCTTTTATCCAAAGCGACTTCCAAGAGAGAGCTTTACAAAAGTGCATAGGTCACTGATCATAACAACGTGATAGCCCCGAACATTGCGAGCAGTCAAAACATGAAGCAAACATTGTGAAAACCAAATAAGTGCCAAAGGGAAGAACCATAAGAGCATGCAGTCAAACAAGTTACAATTAAACAACATGAAACTCAAAAGTCCAAGTGTACCTGTAGAAAAACAATCAACAGTAAAAAACAGCACATTCTCTGAATAATAATACAATCGTTGACATATTATTTTTCTGGGACATTCTCAGGTGAAAGGAATTAGTCAGCTGAACCTGAGCTGTGTTGGAAGTTGTGTTTGCTTTGTCTTAGTTGTCTAACAAATCCTGTAAAATCCAAGATGAGGTAACGTGTGTTGCAACAACCTGAATGCGATGGCAGCAGAGTTCATCATGTATAAAAGCAGGTGCAACCAGGCCGCAGTCAGACGTTTCCTCAATTCTCACTGGATAGCATCAACACCCCAAAGAGAAGCCATGAAGCCAATGATCGTGCTGTACGTTGTGCTGATGATCATTGCACTGGTGTGCAGTAAGTACTGTTTAACTTTACTGTCACTTTCCTGTTGGATAAATCATCTTTGCTTGTATAAACTGTAGTGTATACATAAGTTGTTTGCTGTTTTCTACTGCCATTGAATAGCAACTGTACTGTTCACTCGTTCCAGATGCTTATGCTGCATGTGAGAATGGAAGATGTGCCAAGAAATGTAGTCGTAATGAATATAAAGACAATTCATACTGTGGGGGTGGAAATATGTAAGTATAAATCTATAGACTGGTTTTCATCCATAGACATCGTTGGTCCTTTTACTGTGTGCATGTGACTTGTGGCATGACATTATATTTCTTTTGTCAGATGCTGTGTTCAAAGAGGCTCGTGAAGAACATCCGTGAAGGAAGACGTGGATCAAGCAACATGAATTATAGTTTTTTTTCCTTCTTTCATGATTTGCGTTTACACCAGTTTGAATAAAATCAAATATCACAACTATAAGTATCTGTGAATTCATTTATTTATTTAGAAATACACAAGGGTTTTACAGAAATTACTTGAATGTGCTTATTCTATTGTCCAGGGACCTTGACATCATACAAGGAAACGCACGTTACAAAAGGCACATATAGCGTGGATACGAGATGAAAATAAGGAAGATAACAAATAGATGGCTCTTTTCATGACAAATGTATTAACTTCACAGTGCACATAAACTGTGATAGGACTTCCAAACACATAAAAAATAGGTTAAGGCTACAAGGCTTAAAACAGCAACTCATCAACTGATTATATTTTCCATGTGTACAGAAATACATGCAGCAGTCAAACCATTTATTCACTGTTGCAGCTACAAATGATCCCAAAAGTAAAATGTCACAAAATGATATTTATGAATCTGTTAGGCTAAGACTTTAGCATCAGTTTGTACCCTCCTGACCTGTGGTGTCCTAAGACTTAATTTGGGAGGCTTCTTGAGCTCGCCAATGCTAAATTCATTTCTTCTTCAATCTAAACTACACTAGTGTATGCTGTTGGACACTTTAATGTGAGAAAAAAGAGAACGACAGATGTTGTGATGCAAATTCATTTTATTTACGATTCATGTATATATTCAGTTCTTTCTTTACGATATATATTCAGTTGATCACTTGATTATGTTAGGTCTATATGGCTATGCTGGCTGTTTATACATAATGCCTCAATTTCTCATGGTTGTTAAAAGATTTTTTTTTCAAATGTCCTGCAAGTCACTTTGGATTTGACAAATACTTTCACCTTAACCTCAACTTAAACTGTCGTTGGCAACATTTCGTTATTGTTTTCAGCACATCCGACGATAAATTATGTGAAATTCGGTTCTGTTTCTCCACAATTTCTCTTCACAATTGATAACATAACTGTTTGATTGGTCAGTTGTTTTTTAATATCCTTAAATACATTGGGTACTAAGTAATGGCCTTTTTCAAGCAATTCTTTATAGTGATGTAATCTCCACAACTCATGATGAACAAAACAGAGTTTAGATAGAGTTCAGGGAATTGTTAGTCAAGCAGTTTTTGGCAATTTATGAGACCAAAACTAAATTGAGAAGTGTCAGGATACTGCAAGTCAGAGGAGGACTTATTCATTCTGCCCTAAATGTTTCACAAAAACCTACATATTATACGATTAAGTTTTTCAGGAAGAATTTACGTTTTAAAGCCCAGTCATCCTTTTTAAAGCTAAATGATGATAAAACAGGTACTTTTGGTTGGACCAATATCAAACAGAGAAACCGTTCTGAATTCGTAATGTTGGGAACCTGGCTGTCACAGCCTCTGCTAGACGCTCCTCTGTTCCTGCTCCAGTCCCTGCAGCAACTCCAGTCCGGGTTCCTGCTCTGGCACCATATGCTACTCCAGTCCGTTCACCCTCCCCTGGGTTTAGTATTTCCTTCACACCTTAGTTTCCCCTCCATGTTTAGTGTATTAATTGAGTTTAGTTCTCACCTGTAGCCAGTGTATTAATTGAGTTTAGTTCTCACCTGTAGCCAGTGTATTAATTGAGTTTAGTTTTCACCTGTAGCCAATGTATTAATTGAGTTTAGTTCTCACCTGTAGCCAGTGTATTAATTGAGTTTAGTTCTCACCTGTAGCCAGTGTATTAATTGAGTTTAGTTCTCACCTGTAGCCAGTGTATTAATTGAGTTTAGTTTTCACCTGTAGCCAATGTATTAATTGAGTTGAGTTCTCACCTGTAGCCAATGTATTAATTGAGTTCCTATGTAAGCCTTTGACTTTTCCTTTGTCTTTGTGTGTGATTGTTTGTGATCAGCAAGACGTACTGTTTACTCCAGTCCTGAGAACTTTGCCTTGTATGTCTATCGTGGCCCTTTGATTTATCTTGTGCTGGGTACACACTTAAAATATTTTTTTAATCTTTTAAGATTTTCAAAATGTGAGAGACCTCAAACATGAGGACCAAAAAATCAGAGACTTAACCGTTTTGCTCCCCACACACATCAGGATTTCTGATCGTAAATATGTTGAATATTTACGATTCGTGATCGCGGCGGCTCCGACGTTCTTCCGAGCAGGTTCGGTCACTCTTAACACACCTCACACCAAGGGAACATCTGATCAAATAATCTGTAGAACCATCAAGATAATCAGGGCATTACCTGGATTGTCGGAAGGGGGGAAATCGGCCCGATTATCCTGTGGTGTGTTCCCAGCATAATTAAAACACGCCTTGAGCGTTTGCATCCTATTTCTTGTTTCGAGTCTCCAGTTTGTGACACTGGCACACCAGGTCAAATCAAAACAAGCCTCGGTGCCATCTTAGATACAGAGTTAAACTTCATGCCCCATATTGGTAAAGTTACCCAGACGGCTTTCTTCCACTTACAAAACATTGCCAAGGTGCAGCCTTTTTTAAAGACACTAATCCATGCCTTTATCACTAGTAAGTTACTACTACTGCAATGCACTTTTTACTGGTCTTCCAAAAAAGTATATAAAGAAACTGGAACTCATACAGAACACTCTCCCACTTCACCTGCCTGTGAAAGCTGTCAGTATTGCCCAAGGACACAACATCATTTGGCACAGCCGGGAATCGAACCAACAACCTTCTGATTAATTGCATGACTCTGTAACTGCTCATCCATCTGACCTCCTGGTTCTTTACTTCAAATGTAAAGCACTTTATGCTTTCTTTTCTTCTGTTGCTGCTGGATTTATTCCTACAGTCTTGTTTTACTTCAAATTTGTATAAATTTGTTCCTCATTTCTCAGTTATTCTCGTACCTTTTTGGCTGATTGTATTTCAGTCAAGACAATCACGTATTAGATTTGAGCATTTATTGTTACATGACATGGACATGTAGATTTAACTTTGGGGGAGTGGATGATCTAAGGGAAGCACTCCCCGCCTCCTCGATGCGACACATACATACATGACATATGAGGCAGGGAGCAATAAAGATATAATCACCCTGAAGGATAGAACAGACAGACAGCATGGGGATGGTGGAGGGCGGCAGCAGCACTGATCATACAACAACCGGGGTGAGTGTGTGCGTATCCGCGCGTCTTTTAATGACGCCTTATCGGACATGGCCCAATGGGTGTGCGCCGCTGCGTGGGTGTAGTAGTGGGCGGAGGAACGGAAGGTGGAGTAAAAACGCCTTACGTCCCCGACAAAGGATGACGCGTGCTGCCCGATTGCCCTGCCTGAACTAGTTGCGCTTATGTTTTGTTCTGTTTCTTCTATGTTTATTTATGTTTCTGGCACTTATTTCTGTTACAATTTTTCATCTATTCTTCTTTCTGTTTTTTCTGTATTTATTTCAGTTTCTTTCATTTATTTCTGTTAAAATTTTTCATCTATTCTTGTTTTAAATCCTCCAAATGTAAAGCACTTTGAGCTGCATTCTGTGTATGAAAGGTGCTATACAAATATCCATCCATCATCTGCCGCTTTTCCGGGGGTCGGGTCGCTTGGGCAGCAACCTAAGCAGGGAGGCCCAGACTTCCCTCTCCCCGGCCACTTCCACCAGCTCTTCCTGGGGGACCCTGAGGCGTTCTCAGGCCAGCTGAGAGACATAGTCCCTCCAGCGTGTCCTGGGTCTTCCCCGGGGCCTCTTCCCAGTGGGACGTGCCCAGAACACCTCACCAGGGAGGCGTCAAGGAGGCATCCTTATCAGATGCCCGAGCCACCTCAACTGGCCCCTCTCGACGCGGAGGAGCAGCGGTTCTACTCTGAGCCCCTCCCGGATGACCGAGCTTCTCACCCTATCTCTAAGGGAGAGCCCGGACACCCTGCGGAGAAAACTCATTTTGGCCGCTTGTATTCGCGATCTCGTTCTTTCGGTCACTCCCCACAGTTCGTGACCATAGGTGATGGTAGGAACATAGATCGACTGGTAAATAGAGAGCTTCGCCTTTCAACTCAGCTCCTTCTTCACCACGACGGACCGATGCAGGGCCCGCATCACTGCGGACGCCGCACCGATCCGCCTGTCGATCTCGCGCTCCATCCTTCCCTATACAAATAAAGTGTATTATTATTATTATAATGTATTACTTAATAAAGGAAACAAGAACCAGCATCAAAAACTCTGTCTGTCCTATCACACTCATAGGAAAAGTAAAATCAAAACAATGCAAATTTCGTGATATAGGCTGAATTAAGTTTTTAATTAAAGATACTTGTTTTACAGAAATTGCTCTTCAAGCCCTGCCCCACTATGATGATTGGCAATATCTCATATGTTTGAATTACAGTCTTGTATTCGAATGTCTGTACAGTGGCATCTTGAAGGAGGGAATGAAGGGGCTTTCATTCATGGTTTCAAACTAGATTTCTGTTAAGGATTCATTGTCAGGTCTTCCTTTTAGGTATTGTAAGCGCTATTGATTTTAAGGCACAAATTTATGAGACAGCCTTTGTTAAACTGATTCCTCTTTGAACCCCACCAACGTTACTCCAGGAAATGGAGTGGATATAAGTTCTCAAAACTAATCTAACATTTACATTTATGCATTTAGTAGACGCTTTTATCCAAAGCAACTTCCAAGAGAGAGCTTTACAAAAGTGCATAGGTCACTGATCATAACAACGTGATAGCCCCGAACATTGCGAGCAGCCAAAACATGAAGCAAACATTGTGAAAACCAAATAAGTGCCAAAGGGAAGAACCATAAGAGCATGCAGTTAAACAAGTTACAATTAAACAACATGAAACTCAAAAGTGCAAGTGTACCTGTAGAAAAACAATCAACAGTAAAAAACAGCACGTTCTCTGAATAATAATACAATCGTTGACATATTATTTTTCTGGGACATTCTCAGGTGAAAGGAATTAGTCAGCTGAACCTGAGCTGTGTTGGAAGTTGTGTTTGCTTTGTCTTAGTTGTCTGACAAATCCTGTAAAATCCAAGATGAGGTAACGTGTGTTGCAACAACCTGAATGCGATGGCAGCAGAGTTCATCATGTATAAAAGCAGGTGCAACCAGGCCGCAGTCAGACGTTTCCTCAATTCTCACTGGATAGCATCAACACCCCAAAGAGAAGCCATGAAGCCAATGATCGTGCTGTACGTTGTGCTGATGATCATTGCACTGGTGTGCAGTAAGTACTGTTTAACTTTACTGTCACTTTATCTACCTCTGTGTTTCCTGTTGGATAAATCATCTTTGCTTATATAAACTGTAGTGTATACATAAGTTGTTTGCTGTTTTCTACTGCCATTGAATAGCAACTGTACTGTTCACTCGTTCCAGATGCTTATGCTGCATGTGAGAATGGAAGATGTGCCAAGAAATGTAGTCGTAATGAATATAAAGACAATTCATACTGTGGGGGTGGAAATATGTAAGTATAAATCTATAGACTGGTTTTCATCCATAGACATCGTTGGTCCTTTTACTGTGTGCATGTGACTTGTGGCATGACATTATATTTCTTTTGTCAGATGCTGTGTTCAAAGAGGCTCGTGAAGAACATCCGTGAAGGAAGACGTGGATCAAGCAACATGAATTATTGTTTTTTTTCCTTCTTTCATGATTTGCGTTTACACCAGTTTGAATAAAATCAAATATCACAACTATAAGTATCTGTGAATTCATTTATTTATTTAGAAATACACAAGGGTTTTACAGAAATTACTTGAATGTGCTTATTCTATTGTCCAGGGACCTTGACATCATACAAGGAAACGCACGTTACAAAAGGCCAGTTCGATTCCCGGTCATGCCAACTGACGTTGTGTCCTTGGGCAAGGCACTTCACCCTACTTGCCCCGGGGGAATGTCCCTGTACTTACTGTAAGTCGCTCTGGATAAGAGCGTCTGCTAAATGACTAAATGTAAATGTAAAAGGCACATATAGCGTGGATAGGAGATGAAAATAAGGAAGATAACAAATAGATGGCTCTTTTCATGACAAATGTATTAACTTCACAGTGCACATAAACTGTGATAGGACTTCCAAACACATAAAAAATAGGTTAAGGCTACATGGCTTAAAACAGCAACTCATCAGCTGATTATATTTTCCATGTGTACAGAAATACATGCAGCAGACAAACCATTTATTCACTGTTGCAGCTACAAATGATCCCAAAAGTAAAATGTCACAAAATGATATTTATGAATCTGTTAGGCTAAGACTTTAGCATCAGTTTGTACCCTCCTGACCTGTGGTGTCCTAAGACTTAATTTGGGAGGCTTCTTGAGCTCGCCAATGCTAAATTCATTTCTTCTTCAATCTAAACTACACTAGTGTATGCTGTTGGACACTTTAATGTGAGAAAAAAGAGAACGACAGATGTTGTGATGCAAATTCATTTTATTTACGATTCATGTATATATTCAGTTCTTTCAGTTTTTTTTCAAATGTCCTGCAAGTCACTTTGGATTTGACAAATACTTTCAACTTAACCTCAACTTAAACTGTCGTTGGCAACATTTTGTTATTGTTTTCAGCACATCCAACGATAAATTATGTGAAATTCGGTTCTGTTTCTCCACAATTTCTCATGACGGTATTGATAACATAACTGTTTGATTGGTCAGTTGTTTTGTAATATCCTTAAATACATTGGGTACTAAGTAATGGCCTTTTTCAAGCAATTCTTTATAGTGATGTAATCTCCACAACTCATGATGAACAAAACAGAGTTTAGATAGAGTTCAGGGAATTGTTAGTCAAGCAGTTTTTGGCAATTTATGAGACCAAAACTAAATTGAAAAGTGTCAGGATACTGCAAGTCAGAGGAGGACTTATTCATTCTGCCCTAAATGTTTCACAAAAACCTAAATATTATACGATTAAGTTTTTCAGGAAGAATTTACGTTTTAAAGCCCAGTCATCCTTTTTAAAGCTAAATGATGATAAAACAGGTACTTTTGGTTGGACCAATATCAAACAGAGAAACCGTTCTGAATTCGTAATGTTGGGAACCTGGCTGTCACAGCCTCTGCTAGACGCTCCTCTGTTCCTGCTCCAGTCCCTGCAGCAACTCCAGTCCGGGTTCCTGCTCTGGCACCATATGCTACTCCAGTCCGTTCACCCTCCCCTGGGTTTAGTATTTCCTTCACACCTTAGTTTCCCCTCCATGTTTAGTGTATTAATAGAGTTTAGTTCTCACCTGTAGCCAATGTATTAATTGAGTTTAGTTCTCACCTGTAGCCAATGTATTAATTGAGTTTAGTTCTCACCTGTAGCCAATGTATTAATTGAGTTTAGTTCTCACCTGTAGCCAATGTATTAATTGAGTTTAGTTCTCACCTGTAGCCAGTGTATTAATTGAGTTTAGTTCTCACCTGTAGCCAATGTATTAATTGAGTTTAGTTCTCACCTGTAGCCAGTGTATTAATTGAGTTTAGTTCTCACCTGTAGCCAGTGTATTAATTGAGTTGAGTTCTCACCTGTAGCCAGTGTATTAATTTAGTTTAGTTTTCACCTGTAGCCAATGTATTAATTGAGTTCCTATGTAAGCCTTTGACTTTTCCTTTGTCTTTGTGTGTGATTGTTTGTGATCAGCAAGACGTACTGTTTACTCCAGTCCTGAGAACTTTGCCTTGTATGTCTATCGTGGCCCTTTGATTTATCTTGTGCTGGGTACACATTTAAAATATTTTTTTAATCTTTTAAGATTTTCAAAATGTGAGAGACCTCAAACATGAGGACCAAAAAATCAGAGACTTAACCGTTTTGCTGCCCACACACATCAGGATTTCTGATCGTAAATATGTTTAATATTTACGATTCGTGATCGCGGCGGCTCCGACGTTCTTCCGAGCAGGTTCGGTCACTCTTAACACACCTGACACCAAGGGAACATCTGATCAAATAATCTGTAGAACCATCAAGATAATCGGGGCATTACCTAGGATTGTCGGAAGGGGGGAAATCGGCCCGATTATCCTGTGTTGTCCCCAGCATAAGTAAAACACGCCTTGAGCGTTTGCATCCTATTTCTTGTTTCAAGTCTCCAGTTTGTGACACTGGCACACCAGGTCAAATCAAAACAAGCCTCGGTGCCATCTTAGATACAGAGTTAAACTTCATGCCCCATATTGGTAAAGTTACCCAGACGGCTTTCTTCCACTTACAAAACATTGCCAAGGTGCAGCCTTTTTTAAAGACACTAATCCATGCCTTCATCACTAGTAAGTTACTACTACTGCAATGCACTTTTTACTGGTCTTCCAAAAAAGTATATAAAGAAACTGGAACTCATACAGAACACTCTCCCACTTCACCTGCCTGTGAAAGCTGTCAGTATTGCCCAAGGACTCAACATCATTTGGCAGAGCCGGGAATCGAACCAACAACCTTCTGATTAATTGCATGACTCTGTAACTGCTCAGTCATCTGACCTCCTGGTTCTTTACTTCAAATGTAAAGCACTTTATGCTTTCTTTTCTTCTGTTGCTGCTGGATTTATTCCTACAGTCTTGTTTTACTTCAAATTTGTATAAATTTGTTCCTCATTTCTCAGTTATTCTCGTACCTTTTTGGCTGATTGTATTTCAGTCAAGACAATCACGTATTAGATTTGAGCATTTATTGTTACATGACATGGACATGTAGATTTAACTTTGGCGGAGTGGATGATCTAAGGGAAGCACTCCCCGCCTCCTCGATGCGACACATACATACATGACATATGAGGCAGGGAGCAATAAAGATATAATCACCCTGAAGGATAGAACAGACAGACAGCATGGGGATGGTGGAGGGCGGCAGCAGCACTGATCATACAACAACCGGGGTGAGTGTGTGCGTATCCGCACGTCTTTTAATGACGCCTTATCGGACATGGCCCAATGGGTGTGCGCCGCTGCGTGGGTGTAGTAGTGGGCGGAGGAACGGAAGGTGGAGTAAAAACGCCTTACGTCCCCGACAAAGGATGACCCGTGCTGCCCGATTGCTCTGCCTGAACTAGCTGCGCTTATGTTTTGTTCTGTTTCTTCTATGTTTATTTATGTTTCTGGCACTTATTTCTGTTACAATTTTTCATCTATTCTTCTTTCTGTTTTTTCTGTATTTATTTCAGTTTCTTTCATTTATTTCTGTTTAAATTTTTCATCTATTCTTGTTTTAAATCCTCCAAATGTAAAGCACTTTGTGCTGCATTCTGTGTATGAAAGGTGCTATACAAATATCCATCCATCATCTGCCGCTTTTCCGGGGGTCGGGTCGCGGGGGCAGCAACCTAAGCAGGGAGGCCCAGACTTCCCTCTCCCTGGCCACTTCCACCAGCTCTTCCTGGGGGACCCTGAGGCGTTCTCAGGCCAGCCGAGAGACATAGTCCCTCCAGCGTGTCCTGGGTCTTCCCCGGGGCCTCTTCCCAGTGGGACGTGCCCAGAACACCTCACCAGGGAGGCGTCAAGGAGGCATCCTTATCAGATGCCCGAGCCACCTCAACTGGCCCCTCTCGACGCGGAGGAGCAGTGGTTCTACTCTAAGCCCCTCCCGGATGACCAAGCTTCTCACCCTATCTCTAAGGGAGAGCCCGGACACCCTGCGGAGAAAACTAATTTTGGCCGCTTGTATTCGCGATCTCATTCTTTCGGTCACTCCCCACAGTTCGTGACCATAGGTGATGGTAGGAACATAGATCGACTGGTAAATAGAGAGCTTCGCCTTTCAACTCAGCTCCTTCTTCACCACGACGGACCGATGCAGGGCCCGCATCACTGCGGACGCCACACCGATCCGCCTGTCGATCTCGCGCTCCATCCTTCCCTATACAAATAAAGTGTATTATTATTGGGTGTGCTCAAGCCTTCGGCGAGAGCACAACCTTTGTTCTCTCACATATATATTATTATTATTATTTTTATTTCTTTTTGCCCCCCTAAAACTCAGCCAATATTTGGCCTACATAGACAATGTAGGTGTCAAAAGTTTCGTCTTGGTAGCGATTGAGTTGCTTCTATTGGAATTTACGTTCCGTTGCATGGTTTAGGCTTAAGTTAAGTTTTTGTGGCGAAAAGTGAAGCTAACGGTAGCTAATTTGCTAGCCACAGTCACTGACGTTACTAACGTCACTGCGTCACTAACGTCACGAAAACACGCGTGACTACCTTTGGCAGAACATTCGTTTCGCATCTGTTAACTTGGGGGATAGCTAGGCTAACTATAGCTTTACTGCAAGGCAGCTGCAGAAACGCCACAAGAAAAGAGGCCAGGGTGATAACTATTTACTCATTTTACTTTGTGATATGACACACAATTGTGATGTGTAATGTACAATATAAGCTGATATTATTAAGGAAGTACATCTACTTTCGGAAACAGTAGTCTACTATTTCACTGAAGTATTAGCATCATGACACTAGCCTGTCTTGTCCGGGCAACACATACTACAGTGGTCTATGATGTATCTGTTTTCAATCGTTAAAATAAACATTCCTCACATATACATTTTCGTTGTATGATTTATTCTGACATTAGTAAACGATTTGTTGGTGAAATTACCATTACCTGTGGTTTCAAACCAGTGTAGCTCACTGCAACGCTGTAGCCTACCCGAGACAATAGTGTGAGTAGCTAACAAAAACTCCTCAGCTGTTCAAGTCAAACGGCTACAGAACATGTTCGGCACTCCCCTTACTCAAAAGTATTTCAATAGTTGAAACAATCTGACTACTAACTTGAACTTCATTGCCACAGCCTAAACTTTGTCAATCTGTTCATGAAAATAATTAATTTCAGCCTAAACCGTACAACGGAACGTTAAATCGAATTCAACCAACGCAATCGCTACCAAGACGAACACAGCAGTGGTCTAGTACTGTACTGTAGAATTTACCGGGGCAGCTTCTCCACACAGGGCTATATCGCATTTTGCGTTGTTACTGACAATGATCGCTACCAGTGAGCTTTTTATGAAAAAGCGATTTTCCACTAAATAAATGTCAAGCTTATTTACGTTTGTGGGGGCATATTTTCAGTTAGCAGATGGTACTGTTTGAATCGCGATTCTATCTTCTGCCGGTAAAGTCGTAGAATAATCTTCAAAGGGGGTTCTTTATTAATGAATGAATGCAATACGAGTAGGCTAAATGCCTGAAAATATCACTAGAAGGGACAACTTAAAAGGACGTTTAAGTCATAGAGATTAGGTCCATTTTTACACCGGTCTGCCAAACGTATTCGTTTTGATTCAGCCTGTCAGCTGCCTCTTGCAGGGGAAATGAGAAGACATCATATTTCATTCTACACTTCACTCGTATTTTGAGTTGTAAATGAGCAGCAAAAAAAAGATGCTTTTAAATCTATGTAATCTTTATAAATAGTATAGCCCGATGCATTTTTATATAAAATATACAGACCCCTGTGCAACCGACGCAAGCAAGCACACCCTACAATTTCACCAGAAATTGTATACTCTCTAGTTATTATAATGTATTACTTAATAAAGGAAACAAGAACCAGCATCAAAAACTCTGTCTGTCCTATCACATTCATAGGAAAGGTAAAATCAAAACAATGCAAGATACTTGTTTTACAGAAATTTCTCTTCAAGCCCTGCCCCACTATGATGATTGGCAATATCTCATATGTTTGAATTACAGTCTTGTATTCGAATGTCTGTACAGTGGCATCTTGAAGGAGGGAATGAAGGGGCTTTCATTCATGGTTTCAAACTAGATTTCTGTTAAGGATTCATTGTCAGGTCTTCCTTTTAGGTATTGTAAGCGCTATTGATTTTAAAGCACAAATTTATAAGACAGCCTTTGTTAAACTGATTCCTCTTTGAACCCCACCAACGTTACTCCAGGAAATGGAGTGGATATAAGTTCTCAAAACTAATCTAACATTTACATTTATGCATTTAGTAGACGCTTTTATCCAAAGCGACTTCCAAGAGAGAGCTTTACAAAAGTGCATAGGTCACTGATCATAACAACGTGATAGCCCCGAACATTGCGAGCAGCCAAAACATGAAGCAAACATTGTGAAAACCAAATAAGTGCCAAAGGGAAGAACCATAAGAGCGTGCAGTTAAACAAGTTACAATTAAACAACATGAAACTCAAAAGTGCAAGTGTACTGTAGAAAAACAATCAACAGTAAAAAAACAGCACATTCTCTGAATAATAATACAATCGTTGACATATTATTTTTCTGGGACATTCTCAGGTGAAAGGAATTAGTCAGCTGACCATGAGCTGTGTTGGAAGTTGTGTTTGCTTTGTCTTAGTTGTCTGACAAATCCTGTAAAATCCAAGATGAGGTAACGTGTGTTGCAACAACCTGAATGCGATGGCAGCAGAGTTCATCATGTATAAAAGCAGGTGCAACCAGGCCGCAGTCAGACGTTTCCTCAATTCTCACTGGATAGCATCAACACCCCAAAGAGAAGCCATGAAGCCAATGATCGTGCTGTACGTTGTGCTGATGATCATTGCACTGGTGTGCAGTAAGTACTGTTTAACTTTACTGTCACTTTATCTACCTCTGTGTTTCCTGTTGGATAAATCATCTTTGCTTATATAAACTGTAGTGTATACATAAGTTGTTTGCTGTTTTCTACTGCCATTGAATAGCAACTGTACTGTTCACTCGTTTCAGATGCTTATGCTGCATGTGAGAATGGAAGATGTGCCAAGAAATGTAGTCGTAATGAATATAAAGACAATTCATACTGTGGGGGTGGAAATATGTAAGTATAAATCTATAGACTGGTTTTCATCCATAGACATCGTTGGTCCTTTTACTGTGTGCATGTGACTTGTGGCATGAAATTATATTTCTTTTGTCAGATGCTGTGTTGAAAGAGGCTCGTGAAGAACATCCGTGAAGGAAGATGTGGATCAAGCAACATGCATTATTGTTTTATTTCCTTCTTTCATGATTTGCGTTTACGCCAGTTTGAATAAAATCAAATATCACAACTATAAGTATCTGTGAATTCATTTATTTATTTAGAAATACACAAGGGTTTTACAGAAATTACTTGAATGTGCTTATTCTATTGTCCAAGGCCCTTGACATCATACAAGGAAACGCACGTTACAAAAGGCACATATAGCGTGGATAGGAGATGAAAATAAGGAAGATAACAAATAGATGGCTCTTTTCATGACAAATGTATTAACTTCACAGTGCACATAAACTGTGATAGGACTTCCAAACACATAAAAAATAGGTTAAGGCTACAAGGCTTAAAACAGCAACTCATCAACTGATTATATTTTCCATGTGTACAGAAATACATGCAGCAGTCAAACCATTTATTCACTGTTGCAGCTACAAATGATCCCAAAAGTAAAATGTCACAAAATGATATTTATGAATCTGTTAGGCTAAGACTTTAGCATCAGTTTGTACCCTCCTGACCTGTGGTGTCCTAAGACTTAATTTGGGAGGCTTCTTGAGCTCGCCAATGCTAAATTCATTTCTTATTCAATCTAAACTACACTAGTGTATGCTGTTGGACACTTTAATGTGAGAAAAAAGAGAACGACAGATGTTGCGATGCAAATTCATTTTATTTACGATTCATGTATATATTCAGTTCTTTCTTTATGATATATATTCAGTTGATCACCTGATTATGTTAGGTCTATATGGCTATGCTGGCTGTTTATACATAATGCCTCAATTTCTCATGGTTGTTAAAAAAAATTCAAATGTCCTGCAAGTCACTTTGGATTTGACAAATACTTTCAACTTAACCTCAACTTAAAACTGTCGTTGGCAACATTTTGTTATTGTTTTCAGCACATCCAACGATAAATTATGTGAAATTCGACAGTATTAACTATTCAAATCTTTTTTTAAGCCTAAACTGTGCAACATAGCATAAATCCCAATACAAGCAAGGCAATCGTGACCAAGACAAACATTTTGACACCGACGTTGTCTATGTAGTCCAAATATTGAGGGATCCTTAGGGGTGGGAAAATAATAATAATATATATGTGAGAGATCAAAGGCATAACCACCCAAATATAGGTTGTGCCTTGCGAAAGTAAACACACCCAATAATATGTATACAGGGTTCGACATAAGTGATGGCCTGGGGCCAGTAAAAAGTAACGTCGGGACAGTTAAACTAGCAACTCACTGTCCCAATAGGGCACTGAAAAGCATTGATTGAAGAAAAAAAAAGTTATTTATTGCATTGTAAAACTTAACATCCTGCATATGTTTTCCTGTCTGCTAAATGCATAAATAACTTTCCAGCTCGTGGCACACACCGGCCAATCAAGAGTTGAGTAGTGAGTGACGATTGTAATTCTCTAATCTCAATAAATGTTTTAACAACTGGCGCGAGACTGGCGCAAGTGTAGATGGCAGCAAAGGAGAACTACGAGCTCAAACGGAAGCAACTTTCTTTTACCAATCAGGACTCGACATTAAGGATTGTCCACTTGTCCGGGGCAAGTGGATTTTTTTGTAGGGCAAGTGGAAGAGAAATGTACTTGCCCCACTGGACGAGTTAAAACTCAAACAAAAATTCCCCCAGAATTTCTGGGGAAATTGTGGGGTGTGCTCTTGTAATTTTGTATGGTCTTCGACTGGTTAGCTCCTGCGATTCCCACACAGCATCCTGGCTAGCTTTACAGGTCTGAATCAGAGCACAGCTGCCAGCTGTAGGTATATGCAGGTAGCAACGCTAGTTGATCATTTTGGTTGGAAGAAAAGAAGAAACATTTGTGTTAACAATTCAGAGTCATCACTTGCACTACTCTTCATTTTAATCAGGGACATTCCTATGAAATTATCTTAGATATGCTGTTAACGTTTCACAACATTAAAACAAGTAGGCTAGCATATGCGCACCCTAAAAACGCAGTTGAAGGAAGCAAGACTTTTCAGAAGAAAAAAGTAATAGTCCACGACAGAAGAACGAAATGCAATAGCCTGACAGAGTTACGTGCACCACGATAGTTGTTTGGCTATCGATTTTTACGTTTAACACGCAATTTTTACTTTTGCATAAGTAGCCTACTACTTGCTACATGCTTCGATAGCCAAACAAATGTCCTGGTGCACGTAACTCTGTCAGGCTATTGCATTTTGTACTTCTGTCAATCAATTTCTTATTTATTGTTAGTTACTGCATCCATTCAGCGACAAAGTGTAGTACCAACCCTTTCCGTTTTGAGTTAATGTAATGTTGTTTCCAATTTCGGGGAGCGTGTCTTTGTATTGGGGGGAGGTGAGCAAGTCATCCATTTTGGGGGGAGTTGACTCGTATTTGGGGGATGTACTCATATTAGGGGGTGTGGTTTGCACTTCAGGGCCACCGTAGAAAGGGCTTGATAGTCTACAGTTGCCTGCCTTTATTGTTGCAAGTTTTTCAAATGGTTGCACACATACATGACAGTTGTTTGTAGAGTTTATTTCCGTTTGTGGACTTCAGCTCTGCCTTCAACACCATCATCCCCGCCCTGCTTCAGGACAAGCTCTCCCAGCTGAACGTGCCCGACTCCACCTGCAGGTGGATCACAGACCAAGGACAAAAGCAGACTGCAGCGTATCATCCGTACTGCTGAGAAGGTGATTGGCTGCAATCTGCCTACCCTCGAGGACCTGCACACCTCGAGGACCTTGAGGTGAGCGAGGAACATTGTGGCCGACTCCTCCCACCCTGGACACACTCTGTTTCAACCACTCCCCTCCGGCAGAAGGCTGCAGTCCATCAGGACCAAAACCTCACGCCACAAGAACAGTTTCTTTCCCTCCGCTGCTAGCCTTTTTAACAAGGCCCCAAACTGACACTGACACTCTGTCACTTTACCTCATACACTCTTGTCACTTTAACATATTCAGTATTATTTCATTCTATATTATTTTATATTATATTGTATTTTTAATTTGTATTATATTATATAGCTCTGCCAGTAGTTCATTTTATTTTGTCGTTCATTTTCAAAATTTTAATTTTGTTCATTATGTTTAAATGTTCACTGTATGCACCTGCCCACCAAAGTAAATTCCTTGTTTGTGACCACTTACTTGGCGATTAAACAAAATTCTGATTCTGATATGGGGAGAACTGCCACTCTCTGGAAACTTCCGGGTTCTGAACTGGTTTCAGTTCCACTCAAGTTCCATATGAGGGCGCTAACAGGCGAGTACAACCTTTCTCAGGATATCACTTTTTGTCTAGTAATTTGAATGCTGAATTCGAAAGGGGAGGCAAAAAAATACACACTGCTGGGTGTTAGATTTTTTTAAAGTCGCTTTTTAGTCTTAAAAAGCCTTTTAAAATGTCAATGACGTCATACACATCGTACGACCAGAGCTACTGCTACGGCAAGCTCTGGTCACTTCCTTTTTTCTCTCAAGGCATTAACAACACAGCTGACAGGTTAGGCTCTCCCTGTCAATACACATGCTAGAAAGAGTTTTGTCTTGCTAATTTTGTTGCTAATGTTGCTAATATTCTGACATTCTGTTTCTGCTTCGGATGCCATCAAGCGGGATCTCTGGTCGTAGTCAGTCCTTCACTAACCAATCAGCATTCATTAGCAGAATGCTAGCGTTTTATGGGCAACAACAACTCACCCTGTAAGAAATCTAAAGGACATAAGTACTCGTTCATTCAACTTTCGACCTATAATCCATGCTGAACATGCAAAAACTACAATCAAATCTGAGATTTCTCAAAGACAATCAGGCGAGAGACAAATTTTGCCGTTTAGCTCCATAGACTCCTATTCATTTTGCACTCACTCGCAATCACCCCCAGTGGAACTATGGTGGAACTGCAACGAAATTCGGTACAATAGTGAGTAGACAGGCTCTCCGTAGAAGTTCTGGTATAAAGTAGAAGTTCAGTATAAAAGTGCTTTTGACGTCACAAATGTGGCTCCGCCTTTTTTGGCTCTGGTCTGTACCTTTGTCATGCCACAAAATGTAGATCTCAGACACTAGTTTATAGGTGTGGCAGTGGTGAAAATCTGCTATCAATTTTGGAGGGGGGACAATTATATGACATTTTCTCAAGAGCAATTCCTGAGGGGGACACCACAATTACTGCTGTAACACATAACCTACATTGTAATATGTTAAATGTATATTATTAATATTATTTAAATTTCCTTATGTTTACAGTGATTTATTGGGGGGGACAAATCCTATTGTCCCAGGTTTTCAAAACTGTCTTTGGTGAAATGGTTTGAGCAAATGAATAATTGAGTGTCGAACTTCACAGGGATCTTCTCATAGACAAACATCAGCCATGCCAGCCACCCGGGCAGCCACTAGGATAGGGGCGGCATTTTCCGCAGAGAGGGGCGGCATTTTCCGCAATTTGTGTGTTTGGCGCTGACACTTTTCATAGTCTTCCCAAGGAACCAAACACTCGACTGGCATGGCTGATGTTTGTCTATGAGAAGATCCCTGTGAAGTTCGACACTCAATTATTCATTTGCTCAAACCATTTCACCAAAGACAGTTTTGAAAACCTGGGACAATTTAAAGCAGGATTTGTTAAGTGCTGTAGAGCCGTTGTTGCTGAAAAGAGGTGCTGTTCCGACTGTATGTTCATCACAACCACAAGCTGTAAGTATGATTTTGTCGCTAACAGTTATAAGCAATGCTAACGTCTCCTGTATCTACCATAGGTAGAATGTGTGATGATTTAGTTTATTGGCAATGGGGCTGACGTTATTTAATTTTCCTGACTGTGTTTCATTTGAATAAATAACCTGTGTTGTCATGTAAATCTACAATTCACGATGCATGTTTGGCTATGTTGCGTCTTTGCTCTGCAGCTTTGCTCGTTGTAAACCAACCAATCAGCACGCAGCTCATCTATAAATTCATGAGCATACCATAAAAGGGAGAAAACCTCTTGTTTCATTCCAGGGCTAGTTCACAGGGTTGCATTAGGGCGCATAGAACAGCACCCGGACTATTTTCGGCCCAACCAATGTTACATACCCTATTCGGAGACCTTAAGGAACAGTGTGAAATACCCTATAAAATCATTCTATGGCCCCTTTAGTATAGTGTGTAGTACAGTCTTTATGAGACTCGGCCGTGGAGAGACTGTGCTGACCAGAAGAGTTTACCTGGCCAGGGACGACTCTCCTGAACATTCACGTCCTGGAACACAGTAATTGGTCAGATATGGATTTTGTCAGTGTTGTTTTTTCTCTCTCAGAATACTCGATAGTTTTCAAGGTGATAGGCAAGAAGTTCTGGAAGTGCTCCTGAGCTCTGAAGACTGAACAGTGAACAGTAAATAACAGAGGGCCCGATCTTGCACCCAGCGCAATTGACTTTGTCAACGACGCAAGTATCATTCCTAGTTTGCACTCAACGCAAAGCGGACTTTTCCCTCCACAGACGCACGTCGAAATGACCTTGCGCTCCCGTGGGCGGTTCAGCGAAAAAGGAGGCGTGTTCCGGCGCAAACGTTCCCTGGTGCTATTTTTGCTGTTTTTCCGAAAAACAATTCCGCCACTGACCAGGAAAAACGTGGTCTAAAGTCAATGGCGCATTATTCAGATGCTATTTTAAGGGCGCAAGCTTGGTCCGTGCACACTGCTGGCGAGGCCAGGGTCTTCTTTCTGCGAAGCTACGTTACATTGTTTGGATTTATGGCGTGTTACATTTCTTCAATGTTTATAAAAAGATCATGAGAAATCTCTATGTATGTGAACATGATTTGTAACAATTGTGGCAATTTTCTCCCACGCCTGTTTAACCGAAGCTAATTTGAGTGGGTTTCTTCTCCCATCTCCGTCAGAATCAGAATCAGGTTTATTCGCCATGTAGCCTATGTGACACAAACAAAGGAATTTACTGTGGCAGGAAGGTGCAAACAATAAACATATACGGGTCTTAAATTAAGTAAAAAAGTACAATACTTAAACTAATTCCAAGAACTAAACAATTTAAAAAATAAAATATAGGGTAGGCTGTATAAAAATAAGAATAAGAATTTGAATGAGCAGCATGAGCGGGCAATTTAGTGCAATGAGAAAATTGCTCGGCCTTTCCCATACAATGTCACTTATCTATCTGTTACGGCCCTGACTAGAACGTCGGTCTCCTTGTCTGTGAACCGCTCCTGGCGTGCGCCTGGCAAATCCGCCGTTGTAATAGCAATCCGCCATGGAACAAGCGCTGCTCTTAAAGGGAATGTGAGATGACGCTCTGATTGGTTTATTGCACGTTACGCCCAAACCACACCCATTAGTAATGTAGCTACTTCGGACCTACCCATTTTAGATTTGAGCCAGGCGCAAAGTTATTTATCCCGCCGGCAAAATAGCAACCGAGCCGGAGTCCCGCCCACAAAGTTACTTGCGCTTTGCGTTTTGATACTTGCGTTTCAGATCGTCAAAATAGGGGGGAGAGTCTTTAACCAAGCATGTTTCTGGGGTCATGAGGGGGTCTCGATGATTGGGTATGTGGATGACTGGTAGATGCCTCACTATGCTCTTCCTGTCTGCTGCCTCACTCTGCTCTTCCTGTCTGGCGCCTCACTCTGCTCTTCCTGTCTGCTGCCTCACTCTGCTCTTCCTGTCTGCTGCCTCACTCTGCTCTGCCTGTCTGCTGCCTCACTCTGCTCTTCCTGTCTGCTGCCTCACTCTACTCTTCCTGTCTGCTGCCTCACTCTGCTCTGCCTGTCTGCTGCCTCACTCTGCTCTTCCTGTCTGCTGCCTCTCTCTGCTCTTTCTGTCTGCTGCCTCACTCTGCTCTGCCTGTCTGCTGCCTCACTCTGCTCTTCCTGTCTGCTGCCTCACTCTGCTTTTCTTGTCTGCTGCCTCTACAGCACTTCCTGTCTGCTGCCTCACTCTGCTTTTCTTGTCTGCTGCCTCTACAGCTCCCTCTACAGCTCTTCTTGTCTGCTGCCTCTACAGCTCTTTCTGTCTGCTGCCTCACTCTGCTTTTCTTGTCTGCTGCCTCTACGGCTCTTCCTGTCTGCCGCCTCACTCTGCTCTTCCTGTCTGCTACCTCACTGTGCTCTGCCTGTCTGCTGCCTCTACAGCTCTTCTTGTCTGCTGCCTCTACAGCTCTTCTTGTCTGCTGCCTCACTCTTCTTTCCCTCTCAGCTGCCTCACTCTGCTCTTCCTGTCTGCTGCCTCTACAGCTCTTCTTGTCTGCTGCCTCACTCTGCTCTGCCTGTCTGCTGCCTCTACAGCTCTTCTTGTCTGCTGCCTCACTCTGCTCTGCCTGTCTGCTGCCTCTACAGCTCTTCTTGTCTGCTGGCTCACTCTGCTCTGCCTGTCTGCTGCCTCTACAGCTCTTCCTGTCTGCTGCCTCACTCTTCTCTGCCTGTCTGCTGCCTCACTGTGCTCTGCCTGTCTGCTGTCTCACTCTGCTCTTCCTGTCTGCTGCCTCACTCTTCTTTTCCTGTCTGCTGCCTCACTCTGCTCTGCCTGTCTGCTGCCTCACTGTCTCTAGATGTCTGCTCTTCTGCTCGAGGGATTTCCACATAATAATTTGACCATCCCTCCCCGCCTTGTTTTGTGGCGAGTTTCAATTCCCTGAAAAAGATCAATACAGTACAGTGCAGTGTGCATGGAGGCAAGGTGATTATTCCTGCTCTGTCAAGAAACTGCTGGAGCAAAAACATGAGCTGAGAGGAAAATTCAACGTGTTTGGAATATTTATTGGTTGTAGCTCGGTTGGAGCCTTTGTCCTGGTCCACAGCTCTCCTGTGCTCAAACTGCAACGCCTCACGCAGTAATGTTGCAGCTCAAAGGCTCAAAGGATACAAATTACAGATAATTACAACAACGACAACACCACCACACAAACAAAATAGTTATAAATGGGATAAATTAGCAGCAATCACAAACATTCAGGAGGAGGATGGGTTCATCTGTTATAGCACCGTTCATCTATACAGGACAGAGCGCTGTGTGTGTGAAACCCTGAGTGATATGTGTGTGTGTGTGTTTGAGAGACCGAGCAGAGTGGTGTGTGTGTGAGGGCTGTGTGTGTGTGTGTGTGTGTGTTTGAGAGACCGAGCAGAGTGGTGTGTGTGTGAGGGCTGTGTGTGTGTGTGTGTTTGAGAGACTGAGCAGAGTGGTGTGTGTGTGAGGGCTGTGTGTGTGTGTGTGTTTGAGAGACTGAGCAGAGTGGTGTGTGTGTGAGGGCTGTGTGTGTGTGTGTTTGAGAGACTGAGCAGAGTGGTGTGTGTGTGTGAGGGCTGTGTGTGTGTGTTTGAGAGACCGAGCAGAGTGGTGTGTGTGTGAGGGCTGTGTGTGTGTGTGTGTTTGAGAGACTGAGCAGAGTGGTGTGTGTGTGAGGGCTGTGTGTGTGTGTGTGTGTTTGAGAGACTGAGCAGAGTGGTGTGTGTGTGAGGGCTGTGTGTGTGTGTGTGTTTGAGAGACTGAGCAGAGTGGTGTGTGTGTGAGGGCTGTGTGTGTGTGTGTTTGAAAGACCGATTAGAGTGGTGTGTGTGTCAGGGCTATGTGTGTGTGTGTTTGAGAGACTGAGCAGAGTGGTGTGTGTGTGAGGGCTGTGTGTGTGTGTTTGAGAGACTGAGCAGAGTGGTGTGTGTGTCAGGGCTGTGTGTGTGTGTGTGTGTGTGTGAGAGCTGTGTGTGTGTGTTTGAGAGACTGAGCAGAGTGGTATGTGTGTGTGTGAGGGCTGTGTGTGTGTTTGAGGGATTGCGCAGAGTGGTGTGTGTGTGTCAGGGCTGTGTGTGTGTGTTTGAGGGACTGAGCAGAGTGGTGTGTGTGTCAGGGCTGTGTGTGTGTGTGAGGGCTGTGTGTGTGTGTTTGAGAGACTGAGCAGAGTGGTGTGTGTGTGTGTGAGGGCTGTGTGTGTGTTTGAGGGATTGCGCAGAGTGGTGTGTGTGTGTGTGTGTCAGGGCTGTGTGTGTGTGTTTGAGGGACTGAGCAGAGTGGTGTGTGTGTCAGGGCTGTGTGTGTGTGTGAGGGCTGTGTGTGTGTGTTTGAGAGACTGAGCAGAGTGGTGTGTGTGTGTGTGAGGGCTGTGTGTGTGTTTGAGGGATTGCGCAGAGTGGTGTGTGTGTGTGTCAGGGCTGTGTGTGTGTGTTTGAGGGACTGAGCAGAGTGGCGTGTGTGTCAGGGCTGTGTGTGTGTGTGAGGGCTGTGTGTGTGTGTTTGAGAGACTGAGCAGAGTGGTGTGTGTGTGTGTGAGGGCTGTGTGTGTGTTTGAGGGATTGCGCAGAGTGGTGTGTGTGTGTGTGTGTCAGGGCTGTGTGTGTGTGTTTGAGGGACTGAGCAGAGTGGTGTGTGTGTCAGGGCTGTGTGTGTGTGTGAGGGCTGTGTGTGTGTGTTTGAGAGACTGAGCAGAGTGGTGTGTGTGTGTGTGAGGGCTGTGTGTGTGTTTGAGGGATTGCGCAGAGTGGTGTGTGTGTGTGTCAGGGCTGTGTGTGTGTGTTTGAGGGACTGAGCAGAGTGGCGTGTGTGTCAGGGCTGTGTGTGTGTGTGTTTGAGGGACTGAGCAGAGTGGCGTGTGTGTCAGGGCTGTGTGTGTGTGTGTTTGAGAGACTGAGCAGAGTGGTGTGTGTGTGAGGGCTGTGTGTGTGTGTTTGAGAGACTGAGCAGAGTGGTGTGTGTGTGTGTGAGGGCTGTGTGTGTGTGTTTGAGGGACTGAGCAGAGTGGTGTGTGTGTGAGGGCTGTGTGTGTGTGTGAGGGTAGTGTGTGTGTGAGGGCTGTGTGTGTTTTAGGGCAGTGTGTGTGTGAGGGCAGTGTGTGTGTGTGAGGGCAGTGTGTGTGTGAGGGCAGTGTGTGTGTGAGGGCAGTGTGTGTGTGAGGGCAGTGTGTGTGTGAGGGCTGTGTGTGTGTGAGGGCTGTGTGTGTGTGAGGGCAGTGTGTGTGTGGGGGCAGTGTGTGTGAGGGCAGTGTGTGTGAGGGCAGTGTGTGTGTGAGGGCAGTGTGTGTTTGAGGGATCTATCTCTTCTAACAAATGAGAGAAACAGAAACAGGAAACCGCAATTCTGTTAAAACAAAAAACTTTATTTTTTCCTCCCTCCAGTTCATATCAATTTTTTTTTACTTCACTTAATGGATTTTGAAGAAGAAGAAAAAAAAGATACACAAAGAAAGTCAAAAACTGAGACTGGACAAAGCAGAAGACTCACAGCACAGATACCAGTGGAGGCGGAAGACCAACGTTGTGTTATATGGTGGTGCATTCTGGGTAATGTAATACACACAAAGATGTTGTTTGGGCCTGGGTTACATAATAGAAACCAACATGCCTGCCTGCCAGGTCAGAGAAACACACACACAGAGACACACACACACACAGACACCAATAAGCATTGCCATACAGACACACACACTCAAGAGGTACCAGGGTGGGCTCTCAGCTCCCTGGCACTCAGAGGCATGTCTGAGTGGCTGTCTGGACTGGCATACAGGGCTCCTCGGAGGGACAGGGAGTAGAGAGAGGGGTGGAGGAGAGGAGAGAGGGGTGGAGGAGAGGAGAGAGGAGGAGAGGAGAGAGGGGTGGAGGAGAGGAGAGAGGTGGAGGAGGGAGGAGACCAGGGCAGAGAGACGTAGAGAGAAAGTCTACCGGTAGAACCAACACTAACCCCATCGATCAATACTTATAGTCTGAACTGCCTTCTCTGACATCTTGCACTGACACATACGTAGTTACCTCTTTGTTTTCAGTTGGACTGTTGTGACATTTTCTTATGTACATGATTGCATACATGTGATGGCTGTCTGTACAGTGCTGTTACACAATGCTGGTGACACCTGGGCAGACGAGAGAGCAGTAATCCTCACTGGCATCTACTCACATTCATCTCAGACTAGACAACACAAACCTGAAGAGGCCCTGTCCTCTCCTCCTATCTCCTCCCCTCTCTCTCAGCGCTTGCTCCTTTTCTTTCTCCTCTCATCCCTGGGTCCTCTCATCCCTGGCTCCCCTCCTCTCATCCCTGGATCCCCTCCTCTCATCCCTGGCTCCTCTCATCCCTGGGTCCTCTCATCCCTGGGTCCTCTCATCCCTGGCTCCCCTCCTCTCATCCCTGGCTCCTCTCATCCCTGGCTCCTCTCATCCCTGGCTCCTCTCATCCCTGGGTCCTCTCATCCCTGGCTCCTCTCATCCCTGGGTCCTCTCATCCCTGGGTCCTCTCATCCCTGGCTCCCCTCCTCTCATCCCTGGCTCCTCTCATCCCTGGCTCCCCTCCTCTCATCCCTGGCTCCTCTCCTCTCTGGTTCGTGTGAACAGACAACATGAAGACATGTCAGACAGTCAGACCTGGCTCCTAGCCGTGAGTGTTACTGTCAGTCCTGTTCCTCTGTACAACAGCCTGTATTTACTCCTGGATGATTGACAAGACAAACGCCAGGAGCAGGTCTGCAATCCACAAAAGCCAAGTATGTGCATGTGTGTGACTGACAAGCAGGTATCTATCTATGTATCTATCTATGTATCTATCTATATATGTATCTATCTATGTATCTATCTATATATGTATCTAGCTATGTATCAATCATCTACGTATCTATCCATCCATCCATCCATCTATCTACACTAGCAATCAATAAATCAAATATCTATCCATCCATATCCATCCATCTATCTATCTATCTATCTATCTAGACTAGCAATCAATCAATCAATCAAATATCTATCTTATCTACACTAGCAATCAATCAATCAAATATCCATCCATCCATATATCCATCTATCTATCATCTCTTTTTAATGAACAGATCTTCCTACCTTTTCATAAAGAAATAACTACATGAAAATACTAATTAATTAAACTGTATACTTCCTAAAGAACCTCATACTATTTCCTTTTAGTTAATAAAGACTTTTTACCGTAAAACATCTTGTTGTGTGAAACAAGTTTCTCCTTTACAGTAATGACCTACAGAAACTCAGAGCTTTCCTCTACAATGTTGTCTATAGACACACTCATGAACAAGACTAATTCAGAACCAGGCTGGTAAACAGTAGTTAACAATTACCCCCTTTCCACCAATGCAAACATAGTTCTGGGTTGTTGCTAGTGCCGGTTTGCAGTTTGTTTTTCCACTAGCTAGAGAGCTACGTCCCTGGGCTCAGAAAGCTACGTGCTGCTAGTCACATTTGTCAGTTAGCTACTAGCATCCATGTTTGCACTGTCAGTTTTACAATAAACAAACTAAAGGGTGGTGATGGCACAATCAAGCACAAGATGGAACTATCCAGCTACTACGGTATGTTTAGAATTTGTTTTGTGAATGGCCTATATGGTGGGCACAGGTCAAAAAACAGGCAGCAAAACAAATCGGGTTTGACTAAACAATCTTCCCTATCCTAGTAGCCTTAACCTGTCCCGGCGAGTCTTGCCTGTGCTTTCATGTCTGAGAAACAGATACATAGTACCGTTACTGGGACCCCCGGCATGAACTATGACCTTTGCTCAGTATTAACCTGATGATAGGTACATAGTTCCTGTAGCTGTGATTTACAATCACCAACGGTTAGTTTTGATTGGCTTCATCCTATAGGTCTACGCCCCCAGCTTGCAGGGGGGTTCATCATAAGCCCCCAGATACACGGTATCCAAAAGTAACATATCAGTATTACTTAAATATAATTATACAATATAACAATGAGTTTATGGTGTCTTTAAAAAGACAAGGTCACAACTTCAGTATATAAGTAAATAAATACAAAAAACTGACTAGACTTCTTATTTAATTGAAGGGAAAAGTAAACAAGATTTCTCTTTCTTCTGCTTCTGAAGACGGTTAACTCAGCCGACATCAAAGCTGAGGCCAATCCTTTTCAGAGCCTAAAATCAATGTTCAATTACAAGTGTCTTGGATGAGGCACGATGAATTATGCCATCAATCACAAAACCTTGCTATAGACAGCTGATCAATCCAGACTTTAGCACCGCTGGGTGAAAGGGAGCCATTGATGACAATTCAATCGAATGTATTGATCAGTCACTCGGCAGTGTGGCTGTTTAGTGTTGATGTTAGCTGAATCCAAACCAAACTCCATGTAGGACCAAAGACGAATACATTCAGCCTGTCACCAGGTATCTACTGCTGACCTGGACCGATGGCTCCAACATCAGCTCAGGTACTGCACCTACATTCTACACATATACAATTTCCCATCTAGATCATCTCAGTGTTATTCCAGCAGGTTCATTTTTATACAAATCTGAATTGGATTTCTCAGCACATTTAGACTCGTCACACTGATCAGCTCCGGTACTGTACAGACTCAGCTACACACAGACTGCTCTACAGTGACTTTTTTATTCTGTGGCCATGTTTGTAGTCCTGACAGCCTGAAGAAACTACACTACAACTCCTATCTACGTCATCTTTATCAAGATGTCCCTGCTGTAGAAGTGGACCTGAGTGAGGTGTGCTGTTCAGCCCATGCTGGGATGGTAACCAGCAGATTGGAGACTCCCTATAAGGACTGAGATGATCTCTGGACCCTCGACACAATCAGATACATTTAACATTTCTCTCTCCTCCTCTCTATGTCACTCTCCCGCTGTCTCTCTCTCTCCCACACTTTCTCTCTTGGTCTCTCTCCCTCTCCTTCCCAGTCTCTCTCTCTCTCCCTCTCTCCTCTCCCTCCCAGCCTGTCTCTTTCTCTCTCTCTCCCTCCCTCTCTCCCCCGGCCTCCCTCTCTCTCCGTTTTGAAGTTGGTTCATGTTCGAATCAATGGTGCATTTATGGAGACACTCAAATCTTGTTTTTTTTGTTTGTACAAATGTACACCCTTCAATCAAATAGTTTAATCCATACCCCCGTCCCCCCACCGTCCCCTTCAAACCCAAACAATAATACAGTTGTATTTTTTTTTCAAAATTCACCCATAAGAGACATTGACGTGCTTTTTTTCAATCCCACATTGAGAAACATGACAGAATGTTATCAATATTTGTAACCTTTTTTTTTCTTTCTTTTTTTTTCCTTCATCAAGGACAGAGTATGTACATACAGATGATCAATCGAGCTGTGTGCTTACAAGACAGCGAACAAGAGGAACAGACAACTGCGTGAAAGAGAAGATACTGACACAGCTAGAGAAAGAGAGAGAAAGTCAGAGAGACCGAGAAAGAGAGAGGGGGAGAGAGAGAGTCAGAGAGACAGAACACAAAAAAGAAGCACTGACCCAATATTCTGCTCTTGTGCTTGAAATTGAACCCACTATTGTCTCCTGAGCAGAAGGCTGGCCATGCAGGCCAGAGGTGCGGCCCCCTACAGGACAGGAGGGCAGGATCCTCCAGCTGGCTGGTCAGAAGGAGGCTCGTGAACCAAAACTAGCTTCTCTGAATCCTATAGCACCTCACTTCCTGTACACATAATTGTGTGGTTTCATCTCACACGGGTCGTTAGCGTCAACAATCTATGTCTTGTTTTGTTTTGATTACAGCACAGTTGAACCGTATCAGTCCTGTCTTGCACAGTAGAGTAGAGTAGAGTAGACAGTAGAGTTAGGGGGTTATTGCTGGTTTGAAAAAATCAAACAGACATTCGCACGATGATGCTGACACAGGGCACCGAGACAGAGCAGTTCCTGTGAGGTCACAGGAAGTGAGAGGGATGGCGTGCAGGTGCATTATACTATAGTTTGCATATCGGCACAGCACAGGAGGACAGCATGGTGATGGGGGGAGGGGGGAGACCCTCTTTGAGGTTTGATAAATGTGAAGCGCCAAAGGGATGGTGGAAGATAGGGGAGACAGAGAGGGAGAGGTGTGGGGGAGACAGAGAGAGAGAGGTGTGGGGGAGACAGAGAGGGAGAGGTGTGGGGGAGACAGAGAGGGAGAGGTGTGGGGGAGACAGAGAGAGAGAGGTGTGGGGGAGACAGAGAGGGAGAGGTGTGGGGGAGACAGAGAGGGAGAGGTGTGGGGGAGACAGAGAGAGAGAGGTGTGGGGGAGACAGAGAGGGAGAGGTGTGGGGGAGACAGAGAGGGGGAGGTGTGGGGGAGACAGAGAGGGAGAGGTGTGGGGGAGACAGAGAGGGAGAGATGTGGGGGAGACAGAGAGGGGGAGGTGTGGGGGAGACAGAGAGGGAGAGGTGTGGGGGAGACAGAGAGGGAGAGGTGTGGGGGAGACAGAGAGGGAGAGGTGTGGGGGAGACAGAGAGAGAGAGGTGAGGGGGAGACAGAGAGGGAGAGGTGTGGGGGAGACAGAGAGGGAGAGGTGTGGGGGAGACAGAGAGGGGGAGGTGTGGGGGAGACAGAGAGGGAGAGGTGTGGGGGAGACAGAGAGGGAGAGATGTGGGGGAGACAGAGAGGGGGAGGTGTGGGGGAGACAGAGAGGGAGAGGTGTGGGGGAGACAGAGAGGGAGAGGTGTGGGGGAGACAGAGAGAGAGAGGTGAGGGGGATACAGAGAGGGAGAGGTGTGGGGGAGACAGAGAGGGAGAGGTGTGGGGGAGACAGAGAGGGAGAGGTGTGGGGGAGACAGAGAGGGAGAGGTGAGGGGGAGACAGAGAGAGAGAGGTGTGGGGGAGACAAAGAGGGAGAGGTGTGGGGGAGACAGAGAGGGAGAGGTGAGGGGGAGACAGAGAGAGAGAGGTGTGGGGGAAACAGAGAGGTGTGGGGGAGACAGAGAGGTGTGGGGGAGACAGAGAGGGAGAGGTGTGGGGGAGACAGAGAGGGAGAGGTGTGGGGGAGACAGAGAGGGAGAGGTGTGGGGGAGACAGAGAGAGAGAGGTGTGGGGGAGACAGAGAGGGAGAGGTGTGGGGGAGACAGAGAGGGAGAGGTGAGGGGGAGACAGAGAGAGAGAGGTGTGGGGGAGACAGAGAGGTGTGGGGGAGACAGAGAGGGAGAGGTGTGGGGGAGACAGAGAGAGAGAGGTGTGGGGGAGACAGAGAGAGAGACTGACAGGTGTGTGTGTGGGGGGGGGTTAGATGCTCCTAACTGAGTTGGGTATAGCTTAGTGTAGAGATACCCCCCCCCCATTTTGGATCAAAGCATCAGTGAATGATGCATGAAGATGTTTATGGGTTATACAGTTAACACTACATACAAAAGTTAAAAATTAAACTAGTTTTCATCGCCTGCTCCCCTTGATCCACTGTGTCTGTTCAACGTGTTTTTATAAAGCTTCTCATGGCAAAATAGATCACATCACTTTAAAAACATAATCGTCGTCATCGATGAGCGTTTTTTGTTGTTGTTGTTTTGTACAAAATATTTTCGCACACAAGGCCCATCGTCATCAGCTCTGCTTTTTCTTTTTTTTCTGACATAGAATTAATATTCATATTATTCAAATACCTATGAACGTCATCATCAGTATTATTATCAACACCAAAAAAGTAATAGCAATTAACCTTGCAGAGGGCATCAACACATCAGGGTGGAGTGGGGTCAGGACAGGAACATTTCTAACCGGTACATGCTATCAACAAGCGATGAGGTGGACAGGATCACTGCTCCGGAACAGGAAACCGGAGACCGTGGTGTTTCACAGTCTCTTCCTGGTTTGGCGAACATAGCGTGGGGGGTTATGGGTAATGTAGTTTTGCCGGTCGCTGATGCGGCCGGGGAATGGACTCTGTACTGCATATATATTTACACGAGAGGAGTGGAACACAGATGAGGGGCGGGAGGGGAAGAGGGGAGGAGGCAGGGGGAGCACGGCTAGGGGGGTGTTACGTAAGAGTGGGGGGTCAGGGGTCATCCTCCAGGAGGAGGACGGGGCCCTCACCCCCCACCCTCGTGGGTTGTGACATCATTCATAGCAGCCGTGCCGCGTTGCTCCGTACAAGGTCAGATCACCTATAGGGTTAGGGTCAGAGGTCACAAGGCCAATTGTCCAATCAAAAGGGAGGTCACATGATCATCACTGCCCAAAAGAAGGATTTTCTCACTTTTAGTCATAAACATTGTTACTATTTTATCAGTTATCACTGGCATGTCGTTGAGAGCCCAATTATATTATAATTATCTCAGCTTACGTACCGTAAATATAATCACATTATAGTAATACACAAGCTCTTCATTATTGTTTGTGAGCTCTAGGTTTTAATAAAAACACTATTGACTTTATTATAGTAGCCCTCACTGGCAGCAGGGGAAAGACAAATTAAGGTGAGGGGTTGTCAGAGGGGACAGGGGTCTGGGAGGGGCGGGGGGGGGATTGGGGGGAGATGGTTGAATGTGATGTGTAAATGGCTCCTTGAATAATGCATAATTATTTTTGTTCACAGTGATGGGTTCGTAATTAAATCATCTTGTTCCTTCCTGGGTGGACGGAGACTTCAGGCCCTCAACAGGAGGGTCAGGGCCAGGCACACCCACACAGCCAAGCTCCCGCCTGCAGACACACTCGCACCACGCCCATACACTGCTCCTGGTCCTGGAGAGGGGAGAGAGGGGAGGAGGAGGAGGAGAGGGGGGAGGAGGAGAGGGGGGAAGAGGAGAGGGGGGAAGAGGAGAGGGGGGAGAGGGGGGAGAGGGGGGAGAGGGGAATAGGATTAAAAGATTAAAAGAGGAGGGAGGGAGGCAGGCAGGGAGGCAGGGAGGGAAGGAGGGAGGGAAGGAGGGAGATTCCATTAGGGAACATTTAGATCCAAGTAGAACTAACATGATGTAGAATCCTCTGTGCTGAGGTCAGGAGGTGAAGAGAAGACTAGGGCACAGGAGAGAAGAAGAGAGAAGATGATGGATGACGTGGGCTTAGAGAGACAGGCAGAGAGAGAGACAGGCAGAGAGAGATGGAGGGATGGAGAGGGGGATGGGAATGAGTCATTTAAGGAACGCTTGCTGGGATAATGGGAGGACAATGAAAGAGGAGGACGAGTGAGTCACTTAGGATGGTAATGTGAGAGAGAGAAGGAGGGAGGGAGGGGGAGAGAGAGAGAGAGAGGGAGGGAACAGGCTGAGGGTTGGAAGGAGAGAGGAAGGCGGAGGGAGGAATGGTGGGAGGGAGGAGGAGAGCGAGAGAGAGAGAGAGAGAGAGAGAGAGAGAGAGAGAGAGAGAGAGAGAGAGAGAAAGGGAGAGGGAACAGGCCGAGGGTTGGAAGGAGAGAGGGAGAAGGCAGAGGGAGGGAGGGTGGGAGGGAGGGAGTGGGATAAGGAGGGACGGAGGGAAGGTGACAGAGAAGGGCTCGCTGGGGAGGGTTAAAGTCATCTGGGAGGATAGAGACTTCCTGAGTAAGAGAAAGGAGAGAGAGAGGTATGAGAGAGGAGAGGGATAGAGACAGAGAAACAGAGTGCATGCTGACATTTGTGATAGCGTGTGTAAGGTAGCTGTGGTGTGTTTGAACTACCTGTGGGGTGTGTGTGTGTGTGTGTGTAACTCACGGAACAGCAGCATGCTGGCATTAGCAGCCCCCAGGCGGTTGGAGGCAAAGCAGGTGTAGTTGCCGAAGTGCTTGTCCGTCACGTTGGTGAACAGAAGCAGAGAGCGAGTCTTTTCATTCTTGATCCTCAATGTGTTGTCACTCTCTACCGGTCTGCAGGGGGACACGCATGAGACACACACACATATACACACACTCACACACACATATATACACAGACACAAACATACATATACACATACACACACACATACACAAAGACACACCTGCGGTCGTCTCTGTACCACTCAAACAGGACGGCAGGAACAGCCATGGCCTCACAACGCAGGATGGCCGTCTTCCCCAGCTGGGCGGGCATGTTCTTCACATCTGTTATCAGGGGCGGGTCTGGGGGGGAGGGGGGGGGGGAGGGGGAGAGGGGGGGGAAGGGAGAGAGGGAGGGGAAGAGGGGACGGAGGGAGGGGGATGGAGCGAGGGAGAGAGAAAGAGGGAAGTGAGCTGCTCAGATCTCAGCTCACATGTGTGCATACATACACAATCATTCATATTCATACAGTATTGGCATCACATTATCTCCCTGTGAGAGTGTTGTATTAGCCCTCTGTGTGTGTGAGGAGGAGAGGGAAAGGGGTGTGTGTGTGTGTGTGTGTGAGGAGGAGAGGGAAAGGGGTGTGTGTGTGTGTGAGGAGGAGAGGGAAAGGGGTGTGTGTGTGTGAGGAGGAGAGGGAAAGGGGTGTGTGTGTGTGTGAGGAGGAGAGGGAAAGGGGTGTGTGTGTGTGTGTGTGTGTGTGAGGAGGAGAGGGAAAGGGGTGTGTGTGTGTGTGAGGAGGAGAGGGAAAGGGGTGTGTGTGTGTGAGGAGGAGAGGGAAAGGGGTGTGTGTGTGTGTGAGGAGGAGAGGGAAAGGGGTGTGTGTGTGTGTGAGGAGGAGAGGGAAAGGGGTGTGTGTGTGTGTGAGGAGGAGAGGGAAAGGGGTGTGTGTGTGTGTGAGGAGGAGAGGGAAAGGGGTGTGTGTGTGTGTGTGTGAGGAGGAGAGGGAAAGGGGTGTGTGTGTGTGTGAGGAGGAGAGGGAAAGGGGTGTGTGTGTGTGTGTGTGTGTGTGAGAGAGAGAGAGAGGAGGAACAGCACTCACAGTTGACCACCACCTTGACCTTGTGCTTGCTGGGAGGGGCCACAGCGTTGTTGGTGACACACTCGTACTCGCCTGCCTGCTGCCTCTTGATCTCCGTGATGTCCAGGAACTCCCCCTCATTCATCAGGCCGGCTGGGGGCCCACAACACCAGTTACCACAGCTCTGAGAGTGGGTGTGAGAGTGTGTGTGTGTTTGAGTGATTGTGTGTGTACGTGTGTGAAAGGTCTGTGGCAAGGAGAAAGGAGGGGAGGGGAGAGGAGAAAGGAGGGGAGGGGAGGAGAGGGGAGGGGAGAGGAGAAAGGAACGGAGGGGAGAAAGGAGAGGAGAGGAGAAAGGAGAGGAGAAAGGAGGGGAGGGGAGAGGAGAAAGGAGAGGAGAGGAGAAAGGAGAGGAGAAAGGAGGGGAGGGGAGAAAGGAGAAGAGAGGAGAGAGGAGAGGAGAAAGGAGAGGAGAAAGGAGAGGAGAAAGGAGAGGAGAAAGGAGGGTAGGGGAGAAAGGAGAGGAGAGGAGAAAGGAGAGGAGAAAGGAGGGGAGAGGAGAAAGGAGAGGAGAGGAGAAAGGAGAGGAGAGGAGAAAGGAGGGGAGAGGAGAAAGGAGGGGAGGGAAGAGGAGAAAGGAGGGGAGAGGAGAAAGGAGGGGAGGGGATGCCCATTCCTCCCTCCCTCCCTGTGAGACTTCTGCTCTCCACTAAGAGAAGAAGATGTGTTAGTTGGTGTCGACACACTCCCCAGCGCCATGGAAACAGAATGATCCTGTCTGGCACAATCCAGCCCACAACTCTTCTCGTGATACACTGAGGGCCTCATGTACGTACATTTGCAAACGTAGCGTTATTAGCACCATGGTCAACCCGCAGATTGCGCACGCTGTTATACTTCAGTTTACGTCGTATTTACGAAATCTGCAGGTCATTGGGTAATCAACGCCTTTCTCCGCCCACTATACCGTAAATCGCGAGCATTTAAACGCGCCATTGAATGGGCTTCCTCTCTTTCTATCATGGATCAGCCACCAAAGTCAAAACACCGATGACTTTTTGAAATGATCCTGATGCCAATATTTGTAATGTAGCGACGAGTTTAACAACCGCTGGAATGGAATGTGAACGCTGAGTCGGAGATTCGATGTAATCTTTGATTTCTTCCAGAAATCTGTAACGCGTAATGATTTTGTTGACTCAACTCAAAAAGTGTGATCCTTGTGGCAAAAATCCTTTGGCCTATGTCTTCGTCTTGCTTAGCTTACGGCTGCCATTTCACCAGGAGGCATATGCGCATCCTGGTTTACGCCTGCTCTTAACAGGCGGAGAATTGAACGCAAAATATAGGTGTGCTTTCACAGGCGGCTTTTGTACATGTCGCGTAGGGTTGCCAACCGTCCCAAATTGTCCGGGACATCCCGAATTATGGGTGATTTTGATTTGTCCCATCAGGGACAGCTCCAGTCCCGTATTCCAATCACAGCCTCACCGGACAATAATAGGCTACTGTAAACGCGCCAAAACTCACGCAAACGTTGCTATGGGACACGGTTGTTGCTTGTTGGTGACAGTGTGTGTGAACTGGCCACTGGTGAGGTGAGCGTTATTGTGTGTCAAAAGGAGAAAAAAAGTGTGATCCTTGTGTCAAGATCCTTTGGCCTATGTCTTCGTCTTGCTCGGGTCATGGCTCCCATTTCACCAGGAGGCATATGCACATCCTGGTATACGCCTGCTTTTAACAGGTGGAGAATTTTCACCGCAAAATAGAGGTGTACTTTCAAAGGCGGTTTTTGTACATACCGCGGAATACATAATTAGGCGCACTTAAGGTATCCCCTCCCATCTCTGTATGGGAAACTCCCACTTTCCCTTTGACCCTCCCGTGAATGCATATGCATGACACGGAAAAGCGCAATGAGCCATTTTCAGTTCCCGCGACAGGCACTCTGCGCTTTTACCTCAGTGCGGCATGTTTGTACATACCTCACCATGCTTTTACGCGCAAATTGCAAAACAAATACGCCCGAAGTGGCCACAAAAGCATTAGTACATGAGGCCCTGAGAGAGGAGAGAGAGAACGCTCCAGACAGCTGTACCCTAACCCTGGTCTAACCCTAACCCTGGTCTAAACCTGGTCTAACCCTGGTCTAACCCTGGTCTAAACCTGGTCTAACCCTGGTCTAACCCTAGTCTAACCCTAACCCTGGTCTAACCCTGGTCTAAACCTGGTCTAACCCTGGTCTAAACCTAGTCTAACCCTAACCCTGGTCTAACCCTAACCCTGGTCTAAACCTAGTCTAACCCTAACCCTGGTCTAACCCTGGTCTAACCCTGACCCTGGCCTAACCCTGGTCTAACCCTAACCCTGGTCTAAACCTGGTCTAACCCTAACCCTGGCCTAACCCTGGTCTAACCCTAACCCTGGTCTAAACCTAGTCTAACCCTAACCCTGGTCTAAACCTGGTCTAACCCTAACCCTGGTCTAAACCTGGTCTAACCCTGACCCTGGTCTAAACCTGGTCTAACCCTAACCCTGGTCTAAACCTGGTCTAACCCTAACCCTGGTCTAAACCTGGTCTAACCCTGACCCTGGTCTAAACCTGGTCTAACCCTAACCCTGGCCTAACCCTAGTCTAACCCTAACCCTGGCCTAACCCTGGTCTAACCCTAACCCTGGCCTAACCCTAGTCTAACCCTGACCCTGGCCTAACCCTGGTCTAACCCTAACCCTGGCCTAACCCTAGTCTAACCCTACTGTAACCCTAACCCTGGTGTAACCCTAACCCTGATGTAACCCTAACCCTGGTCTCCAGAATCATGAAGTGTTTCTCACGTGTGCTAGGGTTATACATGCTACACCATCTTCTCACTAACACAGTTAGGGTTATATATGCTACATGCTACACCATCTCCTCACTAACACAGTTAGGGTTATATATGCTACATGCTACACCATCTCCTCACTAACACAGTTAGGGTTATATATGCTACATGCTACACCATCTCCTCACTAACACAGTTAGGGTTATATATGCTACATGCTACACCATCTTCTCACTAACACAGTTAGGGCCACACGCTAGCACACACACTCACACACACACACACGCTAGCACACACACTCACACACACACACACGCTAGCACACACACTCACACACACACACACACCCGCAAGCACACACACTCACACACACACACACGCTATCACACACACTCACACACACACGCTAGCACACACACACTCAAACACACACACACACGCTAGCACACACACTCACACACACACGCTAGCACACTCACACACACACACACACTAGCACACACACTCACATAAACACACTTACATAAACATGCACACGCAAATAAACAGGCAAACACATGCATGGGTGTAAGCTGACAATAGACACTTAACGGCAGGATGAATCCTGTCAGAGATTATTGAAGATTATTCTAATTGAATATTATACAGGAGGTTTACTATACAGGA
>NC_090055.1:20617650-20640150 GCF_038355195.1 Osmerus mordax | reverse complement strand
GAGTAGAGAGGAGTTAGCCACGCAGAGGGTGTTATGTAATTCCCATTGAAACTTGATTGTCAAATTTCACCTCTGAAAAGTGCTTGTGGATACCACTCTTAACAAGCTGCTCAACCAACACACACCTTAACGAGCTGCTCAACCAACACGCCTTAACGAGCTTCTCTCTCAACACACTGTAACAAGCTGCTCTCTCAACACGCCTTAACGAGCTGCTCTCTCAACAAGCCTTAACGAGCTGCTCTCTCAACACACTGTAACAAGCTGCTCTCTCAACACACCTTAACGAGCTGCTCAACCAACACGCCTTAACGAGCTTCTCTCTCAACACACTGTAACAAGCTGCTCTCTCAACACGCCTTAACGAGCTGCTCTCTCAACACGCCTTAATGAGCTGCTCTCTCAACACGCCTTAACGAGCTTCTCTCTCAACACACCGTAACAAGCTTCTCTCTCAACACGCCTTAACGAGCTGCTCTCTCAACACGCCTTAACGAGCTGCTCTCTAAACACGCCTTAACGAGCTGCTCTCTCAACACGCCTTAACGAGCTGCTCTCTCAACACACCTTAACGAGCTGCTCTCTAAACATGCCTTAACGAGCTGCTCTCTAAACACGCCTTAACGAGCTGCTCTCTCAACACATGCCTTAACGAGCTGCTCTCTAAACACGCCTTAACGAGCTGCTCTCTAAACACGCCTTAACGAGTTGCTCTCTCAACACACCTTAACGAGCTGCTCTCTAAACACACCTTAACGAGCTGCTCTCTAAACACACCTTAACGAGCTGCTCTCTAAACACGCCTTAACAAGCTGCTCTCTAAACACGCCTTAACGAGCTGCTCTCTCAACACACCTTAACGAGCTGCTCTCTAAACACGCCTTAACAAGCTGCTCTCTAAACACGCCTTAACGAGCCAGGGGATGAGAATGAGCCAGCAGAGGGTGAAATGAAGGGACTGGCACACACACACACACACACATACACACACTGTGCTTGTATTTGCTGGAGGGTGACAACAGATTCAGATAAATAAATAAATAAACGACCCAGCTGGGATTAGGGTTCTGAAGTTCTGCCTCTAGGATTCTTGTGCTCCTGTTTGCATGCAGCAACTCTGCAAACAATGATAACAACAACAAGAGCAGCTCCCGTCCCCTCTGATAACAACTTCAGATAACCCCCCAGAGAGATAACAACATCGAATGGAGACACTGCAGCCCCCCAAGAGACCCTCTGCATCAGAGAGACATTCCCTCAAGAGACCATCCCACTCTGAGAGACCCTCCCCCCAGAGACCCTCCCCCTCAGAGAGACCCTTCCCCCCAGAGTCCCTTTCCCCCAGAGAGACCCTCCCTCCCAGAGTCCCTCCCCCTCAGAGAGACCCTCCCCCTCAGACAGACCCTCCCCCTCAGACAGACCCTCCTCCTCAGAGAGACCCTCCCCCCCAGAGAGACCCTCCCCCTCAGAGAGACCCTCCCCCCTAGAGAGACCCTCCCCCCAGAGAGACCCTCCCCCCAGAGAGACCTTCCCCCCAGAGAGACCCTCCCCCTCAGAGAGACCCTCCCCCCCAGAGAGACCCTACTCCTCAGAGTGACCCTCCCCCCCAGAGAGACCCTTCTCCTCAGAGAGACCCTCCCCCCCAAAGACCTCTCAGGATGAGAGAGAAGGTGAGAGGAAGAGAGCTGGAAGAGAAGGCGGATGAGCGAGGGAATTAGAGAGAGATACGGTGAAAGAGAGGGAGAGAGAAAGAGGGATTGAGAGAGGGATTGAGATAGGGAGAGAGAGAAAGAGAGGGTGAGAAAGGAACTGAGAGAGAGAGACATAGAGAGAGAGACATAGAGGGGGGAGGACCAGCAGCATGTACTGGAGACCAGCTGAAGGTGGATGAATGTGGGTGGTTAGGGTGTAGACGAATCCCAGCCAGACAGTGGAGCATTAGGAGGATACGTGAGCCTTATCAGTGTCATGGTTACGCAAACAACACCAGCAAAGAAAGATGATTACCTCTTATAATGACTGTCTAGCAGCATGCTTGATCATAGAATATTTCCAGTCGTATAATGACTAAAAGAGGGCATGGTGTTATGTGTTTGTGTGTGTGTGCACAGGCAATGTTGACGTTGGTGTGTGTTGGTGCACGTGTGTGTGTTGGGGTGTGTGTGTGCTGGTGCGTGTGTTGGTGTGTGTGTGTTGGTGTGTGTGTGTCGGTGCGTGTGTGTCGGTTAACAAGGCCTGTAAGAAAGGTGTCCCTGAGAATCTCCAACAAAAAGCTTGAATCACACTAACATCTACAACTGCTCCAATATCTAGGACAGCTCATATCCATCGCTGGGTGGCTGGCGGACAGCATTATACAGTTACAGCATCCACTTGGTCCTGCTTGTATGGTATAGCATGCTGAGAACATGGCACCAGCGCTATGGTGGCTGGCAAGGTTTCCAACAGGAGGGAAGCTTCACTAGGTCTATCTTCCTGTTTCCTGTCTGCTGCCGTGTCCTCTCCTGCTGCTGGCCTTTGAACAGAGACAACATGAGTGACACACACATACACACCCACACACCCCCCCCCCCCCACACACACACACACACACTCACACACACACACACACACATCCAGCCATTCCTACACACACCTCACACACATCCACACATAAGTACATACACGCACATAACTACAAACACACACACACAACTACACACACACACACAGATGCTTCCAGCTTCCTGTGGCCCCGCCCACATGCACACACCCAGCCGGGCTGGTCAGCTTCAGCTCCTCTCCCTCTATCTCTGCAGAACGGCTGAGAGGAGGAGGAGGAGAGGTGGAGAGGAGGAGGAGGAGGTGTGTGTGTGTATGTGTGAGTGCTTTGACCTTGGAGGGGATGGGGGGGGGGGGGGGGAAGACGGAGGAAGAAAGGGGGGAGGAGGAGGGAGGAGGTGCTGAGGTGTGTGCAGACATGGTCTTGTCAGCTCAGAGGCTGCGAAGCGCGCGACACCTGCTCTGGTGACAGCACACACACACCAGCCTTCTACATTAATGATAGAGAGGGAGACACACAGGGAGAGAGGAGGGGAGAGGAGAGGAGGAGTGGAGAGGGAAGGGGGATGAGAGGGGAGGAGAGAAGAGGTTGGGGATGAGAAGAGAGTGATGGGAAGAAAGTAAAGGTTGGAGGAGAGGAGATTAAGGAGAAGAGAAGGGGAGGGGCCACGTGGTGGACTAGGGGAGGGAGGGAGGATAGACAAAAGGCAGAGCTTCAAATCAACAGTGGCATGCTGCAGCCAATTAAATATTTACTGAGGCGATTCCCTCCGACACCTTGTTGATGAATAGAGGCACAAGACTCTGAGATGCTGGGGCCGGGAGAGGGGGGGTCTGAGGGGGTTAGAGGGGGGGGGGGGATTAGACATTAAACACCAGAGAGATGCCTTTTCTTTCCCGTCTGATCCTATTAACTCAACCCCCTTTGCAATACACACACTCCCAACACTCACACCACACACACACTCACGCCACACACACACTCACGCCACACACTCTCACCTAACACTCCTAACTCCGGCCTCAATCTGGGACATTTCGTGTTCCTCTCTTCTCTATCCCCCCTCCCTCTCCTCTCCCTCTCCTCTACTTTCCCCTCCTCTCTTCCCCCCTCCTCTCCTCTCCCTCCCGTCTCCCCTCTTCTCTCCCCTCCTCTCGTCTGTCCTCTGCTCCACCTGTCAGCCACAGGATGGTGTAAATTTGGAGAGAGTGATGGAGTGATGGAGGGACGGAGGCAGGGAGAGAGTGATGGGCAGGAGGATAGCAACACCTGGACACTCTCTCTGCAGAACAAGACGGATGTAGGTAGTCTGCTATTCACAGTGACTGGCATGGGTGAAAGGTAGAGAGGGACAGGGAAAGAGAGCGAAGGAGGGGAAGATGGAGAGGGAGGGAGGTAGGTAGGGAGGGAGAGAGAGAGGGGGGGAGGGGGAGAAGGAGGCAGGGAGAGAGGGAAAGAGAGAGAGGGGGGGAGGGGGAGAAGGAGGCAGGGAGAGAGGGGGGGGAGGGGGAGAAGGGGAGGGAGGCAGGGAGAGAGGGAGAGAGGGAAAGAGAGAGAGGGGGAAATAGTTGGAGGGAGATATCAGCAGGAAGCTGTTTGACAGGAAACCTGAAATGTCAGTAAATTCGTAGTGAAGGGCTGTCTTTCGAAATACTCTTTTGTTGTAGATGTGTCTGTGTGTGTTCAGTTGTAGAACAACAGATGATTTACTGAGCTGATTGCAATTCCTGTCTATCCCTTCCTGTTCCTGATTCCTTGTTCAATTACCAGTCTATCACAGACTGCACAACAGAAGATGGATGGAGAGATGGATGGAGGTAGATAGAGATAGAGAGATGGATACAGAGAGATGGAGAGATGCACAGAGATGTACAGAGATGGATGAATAGAGAGATGGATGGAGGGATGGATGGAGGAATGGATAGAAAGATGGATGAATAGAAAGATGGATAGAGATGGAGGGATAGATAGAGATGGAGGGATGGATAGAGATGGAGGGATGGATAGAGGGATGGATGGAGGGATGGACAGATAGAGGGATGGATAGATATGGAGGGATGGATAGAGGGATGGATGGAGGGATGGACAGATAGAGGGATGGATAGAGATGGAGGGATGGATAGAGATGGAGGGATGGATAGAGATGGAGGGATGGATAGAGGGATGGATGGAGGGATGGACAGATAGAGGGATGGATGGAGATAGAGGGATGGATAGAGATGGAGGGATGGATAGAGATGGAGGGATGGATAGAGATGGAGGGATGGATAGAGGGATGGATGGAGATAGAGGGATGGATAGAGATGGAGGGATGGATAGAGATGGAGGGATGGATAGAGATGGAGGGATGGATAGAGGGATGGATGGAGGGATGGAGATAGAGGGATGGATAGAGATGGAGGGATGGATAGAGATGGAGGGATGATAGAGATGGAGGGATGGATAGAGGGATGGATGGAGGGATGGACAGATAGAGGGATGGATAGAGATGGAGGGATGGATAGAGATGGAGGGATGGATAGACATGGAGGGATGGATAGAGATGGAGGAATGGATAGAGGGATGGATGGAGGGATGGACAGATAGAGGGATGGATAGAGATGGAGGGATGGATGCAGTGAAAACAGATGACTGCAGCAGAGCACCTCAGGAAACAAAAGTTACATCGGGTCCAGTGAGAAGGCTGCGATTGGTTATCGATAACCACCGTCACAAAGATGTGCTTGGACAGCCAGGTGCTGCTATATGCTGACTCACAACCACAAGCAGAGCAGATGGTCCAACTCCACAGGATATGACACGCACCCTTGCTCCTCCTGACACACCGCAAAGAAGTGCTGAATACACAAATTGATTTTTTTTTACAATTCAATTCAAAATTCTCAATTATGTTTGGAGCTGAAGGGTCTCAATTGGCTCTTGTTTAGTGCGAAAGCAACTGCATCTCCATGGTTACATTTGATTAATTCATCCACTATTCGTCTCTTCTTCCTCGATAATGACATCAGTTAAAATATGCTAAATGTATAACGTACGCAAATATTATAAAAAGGCTACTTAACTGTTATGATAGAAATGATGGGCAATTAGTTCCCTTTTCAGGCCCGTATTCTAATGAGCACCATTCAAGTGAGTCATAGTAACATTAACGTTGTTTCTGTTTGTTACAGAATAAAAGTAGAGGGGGAGTTAAAACAAGCCTGAAAACAACATCATGGAGCTTTAAGTTACCATCTGTGCTGCAAAATACTGAGAAAGTGTGTGTGTGTGTAGATGTGTGTGGAGGTATGTGTGTGTGTGAGTGAGTATGTGAAGGTGTGCTTGAGTGAGTGTGTGTCTGTGTGAGTGTGTCAGTGTGCGTTTGTAGAGGGGGCTCTGTGTGTGTGGAGGTGATTCTGTCAGGGCAGCAGACTGCAGTCAGGACCTGCTGAGTCGTAGGAAAAACGAGAGGCAAGAGAAGATGGAAGAGGTGAACATGGAGGAGGAGAGAAAGAGGAGGAGGAGACGGAGAGGAGGAGGAGAGGTGGGGGAGAAGGTGGAGGAGGAGGAGAGGCTGAGAGGAGGAGGAGGGGTGGGAGGAGAAGGTGGAGGAGGAGGAGAGGCTGAGAGGAGGAGGAGGAGAGGCTGAGAGGAGGAGAGGTGGAGAGGAGGAGGAGGAGAGGTGGGAGGAGGAGGAGAGGCTGAAAGGAGGAGGAGAGGCTGAGAGGAGGAGGAGGAGAGGTGGAGAGGAGGAGGAGGAGTAGTGGGAGTAGAAGGTGGAGCAGGAGGAGAGGCTGAGAGGAGGAGGAGGGGCTGAGTGGCGGAGGAGGAGGAGAGGTGGAGAGGAGGAGGAGAGGCTGAGAGGAGGAGGAGGAGAGGTGGGGGAGAAGGTGGAGGAGGAAGAGAGGCTGAGAGGAGGAGGAGGGGTGGGAGGAGAAGGTGGAGGAGGAGGAGAGGCTGAGAGGAGGAGGAGGAGAGGTGGAGAGGAGGAGGAGGAGAGGTGGAGAGGAGGAGGAGGAGAGGTGGGAGGAGAGGTGGGAGGAGGAGGAGAGGCTGAGAGGAGGAGGAGAGGCTGAGAGGAGGAGGAGGAGAGGTGGAGAGGAGGAGGAGGAGAGGTGGGAGGAGAAGGTGGAGCAGGAGGAGAGGCTGAGAGGAGGAGGAGGGGCTGAGTGGAGGAGGAGGAGAGGAGGAGAGGAGGAGGAGGAGGAGAGGTGGAGAGGAGGAGGAGAGGCTGAGAGGAGGAGGAGGAGAGGTGGGGGAGAAGGTGGAGGAGGAAGAGAGGCTGAGAGGAGGAGGAGGGGTGGGAGGAGAAGGTGGAGGAGGAGGAGAGGCTGAGAGGAGGAGGAGGAGAGGTGGAGAGGAGGAGGAGGAGAGGTGGGAGGAGAGGTGGGAGGAGGAGGAGAAGCTGAGAGGAGGAGGAGGAGAGGTGGAGAGGAGGAGGAGGAGAGGTGGGAGGAGAAGGTGGAGCAGGAGGAGAGGCTGAGAGGAGGAGGAGGGGCTGAGAGGAGGAGGAGGAGAGGTGGAGAGGAGGAGGAGGAGGAGGAGAGGTGGAGAGGAGGAGGAGGAGGAGGAGAGGTGGAGGAAAATGAAGAGAGGTGGAGGAGGAGGTGGAGGAAAGGAGGAGAGGAGCAGATTGAGGGCCAGAGACCGGTGATCAGGGCTGTCAGAATGATGCACAGCAGCACTAGAACACAGCTTCCTCTGGGAGCAGAGATCAACTCACATCTGCTTAGGAAGAGGCCCAATGCACCAGGAGGCTGGCAGGCACAGATGAGGTGTGTGTGTGTATGTGTGAGTGCATGTGTGTGTGTGTGCATGCGTGCCAGCGTGGTTTCTTCTCTTAGATTGCGCTGTGCTACTCCTCCAGCTGTGCTCAACTCATTAACATGCAGCAACACCTGATATTGCTCTGGTGCTAGCCTCTATTTACCATGCTGTTGGGCCAGCTAGCATCTAGCTGCTAGCCTCTATTTACCATGCTGTTAGTCCTACGCGCATCGAGCTGCTAGCCTCTATTTACCATGCTGTTGGGCCAGCTAGCATCTAGCTGCTAGCCTCTATTTACCATGCTGTTGGGCCAGCTAGCATCTAGCTGCTAGCCTCTATTTACCATGCTGTTAGTCCTACGCGCATCGAGCTGCTAGCCTCTATTTACCATGCTGTTGGGCCAGCTAGCATCTAGCTGCTAGCCTCTATTTACCATGATATTGGGCCAGCTAGCATCTAGCTGCTAGCCTCTATTTACCATGCTGTTAGTCCTACGCGCATCGAGCTGCTAGCCTCTTGTGTATCATGCTGCTAGCCCACTAAACTCTATTTACCTTGCTCCGCTATGTACCATGTTGTTTGGTTAGATAGCCTAAATTTGACCAGGGGTGCGTTTCCCGAAAGCGTCGTAAGCCTAAGTTGATCGTAGAATCCATCGTAGGACGAATCGTAGTTTTACGGGCCGTTCCTAAAGACATCGTAGCTAAAGTGTCTCTTGAAAATTCGTAACTCTTGAAAGTGCATAGATTAGCCTACTCCTTACGAGCATGTTTGAGAAACGCACGTAAGAAATATCGATGATTTCGTTTTTTGCTCGATCGTTGCTACAATCCATCATTATTGGGAAACGCAGCCCAGGCTGTTGGTCCTACTAGCTGCTAGCCTCTATCTACCAAGCAGCTGTCTGTCTCGGTCTCCTTCAATCTCTAACCCCCACCTCTCTCTCTGACTACTTTCCCAGTCCTCCTACTTTCTTCCTTTTATTACCTTCTACTCTGTTCTTCTTCTTCTGTCCCTGTAACTATCCCTGTCTCCACATGTAACTATATCTGTCTCCAGATGTAACTATCCCTGTCTCCAGATGTAACTATCCCTGTCTCCAGATGTAACTATCTCTGTCTCCAGATGTAACTATCCCTGTCTCCAGATGTAACTACCTCTGTCTTCAGATGTAACTATCCCTGTCTCCAGATGTAACTATCCCTGTCTCCAGATGTAACTATCCCTGTCTCCAGATGTAACTACCTCTGTCTTCAGATGTAACTATCTCTGTCTCCAGATGTAACTATCTCTGTCTCCAGATGTAACTGTCTCTGTCTCCAGATGTAACTATCTCTGTCTCCAGATGTAACTACCTCTGTCTTCAGATGTAACTATCCCTGTCTCCAGTTGTAACTATCTCTGTCTCCAGATGTAACTATCTCTGTCTCCAGATGTAACTACCTCTGTCTTCAGATGTAACTATCTCTGTCTCCAGATGTAACTATCTCTGTCTCCAGATGTAACTGTCTCTGTCTCCAGATGTAACTATCTCTGTCTCCAGTTGTAACTATCTCTGTCTCCAGTTGTAACTATCTCTGTCTCCAGATGTAACTATCTCTGTCTCCAGATGTAACTATCTCTGTCCCTGTCTCCCAGAAGTTAACAGCTACACTGGAAAAACGTCCCTGCTGACTGCAAGTGTGTCTTTTTATGTAGTGTGTGTATATGTGTGTATGTGGTGTGTGTATATGTGTGTATGTAGTGTGTGTATATGTGTGTATGTAGTGTGTGTATATGTGTGTATGTGGTGTGTGTATATATGGTGTGCTTCATCTACCTCCTACCCATCTCTTTTTCTATTCATTCCACACACATTAAGGATTTCATGCCTTGTTCATCCCAGCCCTGTCCCATGAGCCGGTGAGCGGGGCGTGTGGAGGAGAGGGGTGCTACAAAGGTTTGTTTTGATGTGTGTGTTGGGGGAGTGTGTGTGTGTGTGTTGGGGGAGTGTGTGTGTTGGGGGAGTGTGTGTGTTGGGGGAGTGTGTGACTGGGTGGATCCATGCATAGGACATTCTCTGAAGCCCTGGTCTTTAGACACCCGCCCACCCTCAGCCATCCAATAAGACATTTGTTTGAAGACAGGCCCCCGCCCCCCCACTGTGCTGAGCCCAGGGGGGCTGGACTGCTCTCTCCAGGTGGTGTTTCATTTCCCCCAGTCCCCAGGCCCACACTAACCCCCCTCCCTCTCCATGCCTCAGTGGGGTAAACAAACGCTTCTCCAACTTCTCCCTCTCTTCCTACCCCTCTCTCTCCCCATCTTACTCCCTCTGCCCCCCTCTCCCTCCCTCTCTCTTCCTACCTCTCTCTCACTCCCTCCCCCTATCTCAATCCCTCTGCCCCCCTCTCTCTATCTCTCCCTCCCTCTCTCTCCGTCTCTCACTCGATCCCCTCCCTCCTTCCCTCTGCCCCCTCCCTCCCTCTGTTCAGAAAGGACAGCCATCATGGCATCGTTTGTCGAGTCATCTGCTAATCTGTGTGTGTGTGTAAGAGTGTGTGTGTGTATGAGTGTGTGTGTGTGTCTGCATACATTAATAATGAATTGGGCCCTGTAGCCACAGAGCCCAGATGGATCCTATTTCTCCTCCCCTAAACTCTCCAAACCTCTGTACCTTTTCACTTTCATCTCTGTCTCTCCAGTGTGTCATGATAACCTGCCGCTCACTCCCAGCTCGCCCTCTCTCCTCTCTCTCTCCTCTCTCTCCTTCTCTCTTTCCCACTTCTCTCTCTCTCCTCTCGCTCTCTCCTTTCCCTCACTCCCACCTGTCTCTCTCTCCTCTCCCTCTCTCCTCTTTTTCCCACCTCTCTCTCTCCTCTCTCTCTCTCTACTCTCTCTCCCTCTCTCTTTCCCACCTCTCTCTCTCCTCTCCCTCTCTCTCCACCTGTCCATACCTGCCCCACCACCACTCCTATCCACACACAGTGAGACTCCCCCTACACACAAGCGCTCATACACACACACGGAAGCTCTCAAACACACAAATAGCAAATACACACAAGCTCATACACACACAAGCTCACATGCAAGATTGTACACACACACAAGCTCTAAAACACACACACGCACATACACACAAGCTCATACACACACAATCTCACACATACACACAAGGACACACACAAGCTCACGCACACAAGATCACACACACAAGCTCTCACACATACAAGCTCTCTCTCTCTCACTTACACACACACACACACACACTTCTAACTTGACAACATAATCCTGCCATGAGGCTGTCTGTGATGTATGAGACCCAGTTAAAAGGATGTGAGCCTCTCTCTCTCTCTGTTGTTCACACACACTCTCTCTCTCACCAGTTATCCATCCCTCCCTTTTCTCTCTCCCGCTCTGCCTCTCTCTGTGGGTGGGGACAGCGGCCGTCCATCTACAGCCCTGGCCCCAGACAGCAGTTCACACACTCACGCACACATCTGAGGGCTGTGTCTATGCATTACTAGCTGTGATGGTGACACTGCAGGATCAGAGGACGCTGGGATTCTGTGACGACAGTCGCAGCGTTGTCTTGCTAGGACGACAACAACGATATCTAGAAATGTCAAAGACAGACCAGGTGTGTTGTTATCTCCGTTGAAGTCGTACACCAGTGTCTCCATGCGGCGTGTCTGGTCCTGGTCCGGTCCTCTAGGATCACCTCCCCACTGCCCCCCCCCCTGGTTACACAGCTTTAATCAAACTTTAATCAGCAGATAGTCTTCCCTCGGCGGTGGGGCTGAGAGCAGGCTGGAGGGGGCGGACTGGCAGTGATGGATGGAGCTCTGGAGTCCACAGGAGAGAGCTTCTCCACTGACGCTCTGGAACATTTAATGCCTTTGTTGATCCAGGATGAATCTGTGGAGTCTTAACCAGACACGGCCAGGCCGAAGGTGAGGCCGTTCAACTCTGCTGCGCTGGCAGCAGGAGAGGAGTCACACCGCTGCTGAACAGGAAGCAGAGAGAAGAGAGGCTTCTGGGAGCACAGCTAGTAGACATACAGCTCAGTAGAGCCAGAGGAAGGGTATAGCTCCCTAGTAGAACATGGGGATGGGTACAGCTCAGTGGTAGAACATGGGGAAGGGTATAGCTCAGTGGTAGAACATGGGGATGGGTACAGCTCAGTGGTAGAACATGGGGATGGGTACAGCTCAGTGGTAGAACATGGGGATGGGTACAGCTCAGTGGTAGAACATGGGGATGGGTATAGTTCAGTGGTAGAACATGGGGATGGGTACAGCTCAGTGGTAGAGCATGGGGATGGGTATAGCTCAGTGGTAGAACATGGGGATGGGTATAGCTCGCTAGTAGAACATGGGGATGGGTATAGCTCAGTGGTAGAACATGGGGATGGGTACAGCTCAGTGGTAGAACATGGGGATGGGTACAGCTCAGTGGTAGAACATGGGGATGGGTACAGCTCAGTGGTAGAACATGGGGATGGGTATAGTTCAGTGGTAGAACATGGGGATGGGTACAGCTCAGTGGTAGAACATGGGGATGGGTACAGCTCAGTGGTAGAACATGGGGATGGGTATAGCTCAGTGGTAGAACATGGGGATGGGTATAGCTCAGTGGTAGAACATGGGGATGGGTATAGTTCAGTGGTAGAACATGGGGATGGGTATAGCTCAGTGGTAGAGCATGGGGATGGGTATAGCTCAGTGGTAGAACATGGGGATGGGTATAGCTCAGTGGTAGAACATGGGGATGGGTATAGCTCAGTGGTAGAACATGGGGATGGGTACAGCTCAGTGGTAGAGCATGAGGATGGGTATAGCTCAGTGGTAGAACATGGGGATGGGTATAGCTCAGTGGTAGAGCATGAGGATGGGTATAGCTCAGTGGTAGAGCATGGGGATGGGTATAACTCAGTGGTAGAACATGGGGATGGGTATAGCTCAGTGGTAGAACATGGGGATGGGTATAGCTTAGTGGTAGAGCATGGGGATGGGTATAGCTCAGTGGTAGAACATGGGGATGGGTATAGCTCAGTGGTAGAGCATGGGGATGGGTACAGCTCAGTGGTAGAACATGGGGATGGGTATAGCTCAGTGGTAGAACATGGGGATGGGTATAGCTCAGTGGTAGAACATGGGGATGGGTATAGCTCAGTGGTAGAACATGGGGATGAGTATAGCTCAGTGGTAGAACATGGGGATGGGTACAGCTCAGTGGTAGAGCATGGGGATGGGTACAGCTCAGTGGTAGAGCATGGGTATGGGTATAGCTCAGTGGTAGAGCATGGGGATGGGTATAGCTCAGTGGTAGAGCATGGGATGGGTATAGCTCAGAGGTAGAACATTTGGCTGCAGACCAAGAGGTTGCAGGTTTAAATTCCCCCTGAGTGTTTGTATGGATAAGGAATGGTATGACCTCACAACATGTCAAGGACTCACGGTGACAGTCTTCGTCCTGCTCTCACAGGGCTAAAGAGGCGGAAAATGAAATGGAAATCTAAATCGTTTGTAGAAAAATACAAAACCCAGTCTGGCCCCGAGGCACGATCACAATTCTACGATCAGATAATGTTTTCCTTCCAGACTCCAACCAGCCCCCCAGACCCACCAGGAGGTCACACTGGCATTGATCTCTCCCCGCCTCCCCCCACACCTCCCCCTGTGTTTCCTCTCCCTCATCTACCTCTCCACTCGGACAGCCGAGAAGGGTTCAATAGGAAAATCACAGAAGCGACTAGAAAATAAGTTGCCTGGAAAATGTTACAGAGTGAACTTTTACTTCAAAGGATCTTGTGAAAGTGAGAGAGAAAGGGATGTGGAGGGAGAGGGGGGAGGGGGGAAGCTTTGATGCTAGCCTCTCTCTCTGTGAGCAGACAGGGGGGTCACAGGTCACACCAGAAGATTATCGCTTCATCGTGGAGGTATGGCTGGAAAAGGAGGAGGGAGGGAGGGAGGAGGAGGGAAGAGAGGAGAAGGTTAAGACAGGAAGAGGAGGAGGGAGGGAGGGAGGGAGGGGGGAGGAGGGAAGAGAGGAGAAGGTTAAGACAGGAAGAGGAGGAGGGAGGGAGGAGGAGGGAAGAGAGGAGAAGTTTAAGACAGGAAGAGGAGGGAAGAGAGGAGAAGGTTAAGACAGGAAGAGGAGGAGGGAGGAGGAGAAGGTTAAGACAGGAAGAGGAGGGAGGAGGAGAAGAAAGAGTGGGGGGGAGCAGAGAGGGGTGGGGGGCAGTGTGGGGGGGGTTCATTGGCCGGCAGTGAGCAATGATTTGTAGGTGCTGGTTAGGTGTGTGTGTGTGTGTGTGCATTTGTGTGCGCGTGTTTGTGCGTGTGTGTGTGCGGTGGAGAAGAAATCGATCATCAGATTTGTTCATCTCCCTGGAAGGCCTGGATGCAGGACAGAATGAGGGACGGATGATCAGGGGTCAGGACAGGACTGTCTGTGTCCTGTCAGGGGGAAACCAGAGAGGGGGAGAGAGAGAGGGAGAGAGCGAGATGGAGAGAGGGGGTGAGGGAGAGGAGAGAGGGGGAGAGATAGAGGGAGAGAGGGGAGAGAGAGAGAGAGAGGGGAGAGAGAGAGGGAGGGAGGGGGTGAGGGAGAGGAGAGAGGGGGAGAGAAAGAGGGAAAGAGGGGAGAGAGACAGAGGGAGAGAAGGGAGAGAGAGAGGGGAGGGGGGGGAGGGAGAGGAGAGAGGGGGAGAGATAGAGGGAGAGAGAAAAGTAAATAAAAAAAGAACAAAAATAGAACAGTAGGCAGAACAGAAGAGGAGAGGAGGAAGAAAAAGTCTGGAAGGTAAACAGGCTCCTCGTAGAGACGATCCCCTCAAACACACACTTACACACACACTTACACACACACACACACACACACACACACACACACACACACACACACACACACACACACACACACACACAGACACACACACACACATATATAAGAGAGAAATGTCTTCTCCAGCCCACACACACTCATATAGGAGCCCGATGTGCAGACATACTGTAACTGCTGCGTTTACAAACCCACACAATTGAGTGTGAACGCTGTTGATAGTTTGGTGAAGTTTCTGAAGCTGAGGATGAAAGGTTGTTTTCTTTCTGCATCCTTGAACTCCAACAATACTTAGCCATGTCTCCGTCACCACGGATACCAATCACAGAGAAGCCAGCCTTCCAGAATCTTCTCTCAGGCAGAGAGAGGGAGACAGAGAGACAGAGAGACAGAGAGAGATAGGGAGGGAGGAAGAGGAAGACAGAGAGGGAGACAGAGAGGGAGGGAGGGAGGGAGGGGGAAGGAGTGTGAGGGAGTCGTTCAGGTCCTTTGTTCAAGTTGAACCCCCCTTCTGGGAGACACATGACTGACATGTCTTTTAAAAAGTGTCTTCGTTTTACTTAAATACAAATATAATAATAAATAAATCATTTGGGGCTTTGGGATTGCCCTTGATGTGTCGATCAAGGGCATTTGAAGTGTAGCCTCGTTCGATGGTGGTGTGTGGGGGGGGAGGGGGGGTGGAGGTGTGGAGGAGGGGATGGGGAGGAGGGCAACAGGGGAGGAAGAATACAAGAAGGAAGATGAAGCGAGAGGAAGGTTCTAAAGTCTCACAGTCACACAGAGGAGGGACAGAGGAGAGAGAGAGAGAGAGAGAGAGAGAGAGAGAGGGGAGGGAGGTAGAGGGAGGAGAGAGAGAAGAGAGGAGGGAGGAGAGGTAGAGTGGAGGAAGTAGAGAAAGGTAGAGAAGAGAGAATAGAAAGGAGAGGTAGAGAGGAGAGAGAGTAGGGAGGAGAGAGGGAGGAGAGAGGGAGGAGAGAGGGAGGAGAAATAGGGAGGAGGGAGGAGAGAGGGAGGAGAAAGAGAGGAGTGGCAGAGAGGAGGGAGGAGAGAGAGAGGAGTGGTAGAGAGGAGGGAGAGAGGAGAGACAGACCTCTCCAGGGTAAGACAGCTCTCTCTCCGGGTGGGATAGGTAGGCAGCAGGAAGGATGTGTATTCATGATGTCTTAACTATGAAAGGCTTAACCACAAAGTTCCAGGGAGATCAAGCAGCATGAGTACAGGATTCCCAGAATCCCAAACACCCTCCTACTCACACCCTCCTACTCACACCCTCCTACTCACACCCTCCTACTCACACCCTCCTACTCACACCCTCCTACTCACACCCTCCTACACACACCCTCCTGCTCACACCCTCCTACACACACCCTCCTACTCACACCCTCCTACACACACCCTCCTACTCGCACCCTCCTACACACACCCTCCTACTCACACCCTCCTACTCACACCCTCCTACTCACACCCTCCTACACACCCTCCTACTCACACCCTCCTACTCACACCCTCCTACTCACACCCTCCTACACACCCTCCTACTCACACCCTCCTACTCACACCCTCCTACTCACACCCTCCTACACACACCCTCCTACTCACACCCTCCTACTCACACCCTCCTACACACCCTCCTACTCACATCCTCCTACTCACACCCTCCTACACACACCCTCCTACACACACCCTCCTACTCACACCCTCCTACACACACCCTCCTACACACACCCTCCTACTCACACCCTCCTACTCACCCTCCTACTCACACCCTCCTACACACACCCTCCTACACACACCCTCCTACTCACACCCTCCTACTCACACCTCCTACACACACCCTCCTACACACACCCTCCTACACACACCCGCCTACTCACAACCCTCCTACTCACACCCTCCTACACACACCCTCCTACACACACCCTCCTACTCACACCCTCCTACACACACCCTCCTACTCACACCCTCCTACACACCCTCTTACACACACCCCTCCTACACACACCCTCCTACTCACACCCTCCTACTCACACCCTCCTACACACACCCTCCTACTCACACCCTCCTACTCACACCCTCCTACACACACCCTCCTACTCACACCCTCCTACACACCCTCTTACACACACCCTCCTACACACACACCCTCCTACACACACCCTCCTACTCACACCCTCCTACACACACCCTCCTACTCACACCCTCCTACACACCCTCTTACACACACCCTCCTACACACACCCTCCTACTCACACCCTCCTACTCACACCCTCCTACACACACCCTCCTACTCACACCCTCCTACTCACACCCTCCTACACACACCCTCCTACTCACACCCTCCTACACACCCTCTTACACACACCCTCCTACACACACCCTCCTACACACACCCTCCTACTCACACCCTCCTACACACACCCTCCTACTCACACCCTCCTACACACCCTCTTACACACACCCTCCTACACACACCCTCCTACTCACACCCTCCTACTCAGAGAAAGACAGAGAAAGGGAGAGTGACAGAGAGAGAGAGACAGAGGGAAAGAGACAGAGAGAGGGAGAGTGACAGAGGGAGAGAGACAGAGGGAGAGAGACAGAGGGAGAGAGACAGAGGGAGAGAGACAGATGAAGAGAGAGAGGTAGAGAGGGATGGAGGACTGAGCAGTCTGTCTGTTTGTGAACTCTGACCTCCATGATCCAGGGCCCAGCCCTCAAATCACATGACAGTAAATGTTTCCATGCCAGTCAGGCGTCTGGCTCCGGGGCCAATCTATATAAACATGGGGGTTATGGGGTGGGGGGTGGATCACTATTCTGCCCACACCTGCCCCCTTCACGACTCTCACCTGCCCCCTTCACGACTCTCACCTGCCCCCTTCACTACTCTCACCTGCCCCCTTCACTACTCTCACCTGCCCCCTTCACTACTCTCACCTGCCCCCTTCACTACTCTCACCTGACCCCTTCACTACTCTCACCTGCCCCCTTCACTACTCTCACCTGCCCCCTTCACTACTCTCACCTGCCCCCCTTCACTACTCTCACCTGACCCCTTCACGACTCTCACCTGCCCCCTTCACGACTCTCACCTGCCCCCTTCACGACTCTCACCTGCCCCCTTCACGACTCTCACCTGACCCCTTCACTACTCTCACCTGCCCCCTTCACTACTCTCACCTGACCCCTTCACTACTCTCAACCTGACCCCTTCACTACTCTCACCTGACCCCTTCACTACTCTCACCTGCCCCCTTCACGACTCTCACCTGCCCCCTTCACGACTCTCACCTGCCCCCTTCACTACTCTCACCTGCCCCCTTCACTACTCTCACCTGACCCCTTCACTACTCTCTCTCTTTCAAACACACAAACACACACAGTCCCCCCCCCCCCCCCCCCCCCCCCTGGAGGCTTCTCTAACACTTCCTGTCAGCTTCCACTTTTCAGCACCAGAAACTGGAGCTTGTTGCTATGGAAACAGTCTAGGCAGGGAGGGGTGGTTTATGTCTGCCGCATTGTTGGACTTGTGTGTGTACATGTGTGTGTACATGTGTATGTGTGTACAAGAGTGTGTGTGTGCATGTGTGTGTGTAATGTGTATGTGTGTGTACATGTGAGTATACGTGTGTGTGTGTCCTTGTCTGTATGTGTGTGCGTGTGTGTATGTATGTGTGTGTCCTTGTCTGTATGTGTGTGTGTGTGTGTGTGTGTGTGTGTGTGTATGTATGTGTGTGTCCTTGTCCTGTATGTGTGGGTGTGTGTATGTTTGTGTGTGTGTATGTATGTGTGTGTGTGTGTGTGTGTGTGTGTGTATGTGTGTGTGTGTGTGTGTGTGTATGTATGTGTGTGTGTATGTGTGTGTGTGTGTATGTGTGTGTGTGTGTATGGTGTGTGTATGTGTGTGTGTGTGTGTGTGTGTGTGTGTATGTGTGTGTATGTATGTGTGTGTGTATGTATGTGTGTGTGTATGTGTGTGTGTGTGTGTGTATGTGTGTGTGTGTGTGTGTGTGTATGTATGTGTGTGTGTATGTATGTGTGTGTGTATGTGTGTGTGTGTGTGTGTATGTGTGTGTGTGTGTGTGTGTATGTGTGTGTGTGTGTATGTGTGTGTGTGTGTGTGTGTGTATGTGTGTGTGTGTGTGTGTGTGTGTGTGTGTGTGTGTATGTGTGTGTGTGTGTGTGTGTGTGTGTATGTGTGTGTGTGTGTGTGTGTGTGTGTGTGTGTGTGTGTGTGTGTGTGTGTGTGTGTGTGTGTGTGTGTGTGCTACATTACACTTGTCCTAACAGGATGGGCCATCAGCAGTGTTTGCCCAGTGTGGGTGCAAACTGTGTTAATGGGACACTATTGACTGACTTGGGTCACAGTGATTATTCTGTTTAAACCTAAAACACCCTACAACACCATGTTACATCCTAGAACTAGAACACCATGTTACATCCTAGGAACTAGAACACCATGTTACATCCTAGAACTAGAACATCATGTTACATCCTAGAACTAGAACACCGTGTTACATCCTAGAACTAGAACATCGTGTTACATCCTAGAACTAGAACATCATGTTACATCCTAGAACTAGAACATCATGTTACATCCTAGAACTAGAACATCATGTTACATCCTAGAACTAGAACATCATGTTACATCCTAGAACACCATACAACGAGCTCTGACCCACACATAACACACACACACACACACACGAACACACTCACTCATATTATATTGAATCCGCGGTCAATTGTGCAGAGCTAAATGGCCTCTCCACCCATTTCTCTCTCCCCCCCTTTCTCCCTCTCTCATTTTCTCTCTCCCTCTACACCCGCTGTGGTCCAGAAGTCATTTCTCCCATAATATTCCCCTTTTTTCTGTTCTGTAATCTTGTCACAAACCCAAAAGATATGAGATATGACCACCCTCCAGACTGTCCCCACATTCATTCCTCCCCTCCCTCTCTCTCTCTTTCGCTCTCTCTCTCTCCTTCACTCCTCCTCTCCCTCTCTCCCTCCCCACTCTCTCTTTCTCTCTCTCCCTCCCTCTCTCCCTCATTCCTCCCCTCTCTCCTATACTTGTTGTAATTATAGAGATCATATTTACCAATCCCTCTGTTTGTTTATCCTGCACGCAATTGTTGGAATATTGAAATTTTAATATTTATTTGTTTTTCTCTCTTTTCTGGGGCAACTTAAGGCGTTCAGACAGAACCGTCTGGAATATAATTGAGCGGGTCAACGGTTCTGGTTTGAATTATTGAACAACTTCAACACACAGAAGCATATAATTAAGACCCCAGCCCCCTCCTCTTTCCTTCCCTCTCTCTTCCTCTTTCCTTCCCTCTCTCTTCCTCTCTCCTTCCCTCTCTCTTCCTCTCTCCTTCCCTCTCTCTTCCTCTCTCCTTCCCTCTCTCTTCCTCTCTCCTTCTCCTCAGGAAAATAGGCACGGACACTTGCTCTCTCTCTCAAACACACACACACACATACATACACCCACACACACACACTTACACCCACACACACACACACATACACCCACTGCCTGGTTGTGTTTGATGTAGAGGTTGCAGATGGAGCAGAGATGCAGTGTGCAGTTTAAACTGCTGTCCTGCTGTGACACATGACAGCCAGCAGCGGGAATACATTCTAATGAGTGATTAATAATCCCTGCCCCTACCTGGGACAGCAGGGCAGACACTAAAGCCACTCTCAAGATGAGCCCCCCTCTAAACAGAGGGTTGTAATTGGTTGTACTCAGGGGTCGGGGTCGGGGTTAGATTTAGGGTAGGGGTGCACCGATCCGATATTAAGATCGGATATCGGCCCTGATACTGACAAAATAGCTGGATCTGGGATCGGAAAAATTAACCGATCCACTGGCCGATCCATCCATTTTTTTCCGCAGCACATCCTATGTCGTTTGTCAGCAGCATGAGTTAACCGAACCTTTAGGTGCGTTGCGTGAGTTCTAAATATTTCCGACGGTCCGACGGTATTTCACACGACAAAATGACAACAACGCCACTTGTAACGTGTGTAAAAAGTCTATTTCGTCGAAGGGAGGAAATACTACAAATTTGAAGAAGCATTTGAACACACAGCATGGAATGAAGTTACTGGAACGTCATGTGTTCGATGCACGCAGCAGCGCGGCTAACGTTTGCGCTTCATCTCTAACTATCTAAGGTAGAGCTAAACTTCTCAAAAGTGATCACAACCACTTGTTACTGTGTGAAGTAATTTGCCTTTATTGTGTGTAGTCGATCTAGTTATCTTCTGTCCCGTCGTTTGAAGCATACATTTTAGCTCAGGCATTCGTCTCCCATTAGTATTGATATTATTGATCATTTCACGTTATCGGGGCGGCGTGTGTTATCAGAAAACATTCACGAGTCCCATTATTAAACTGAGCATATCGATTTTTAATCCATTATTAAACTTAAAATTTTAATTGTTTAACCTTTTAGTAGTCCTTGAAAGCAGTTTTTGAACCATTTGGAGTACATGCATGTAAATGGTCTCTTTTGAAAGGTGACACTGAAGTTATTTTCCCTGTTGTTAGGACCCCTGTAAGTCCTACTGGTGTTGAGTAATAGAAGCTTGAACACAAGGAAACTGAAAGTTTCTATTTACGACTAGATTTTGTTTGAAAACAGAGGCCTGAAGAGGCCTAGAGGTGGTAGGTATTAGCAAATTTCAGAGCCAGTCAAAGTCAGTTTGAGAAATTTGTTAAGAACGAGTGTGTGTGTGGGGGTGCAGGACGCACCGACCTAGTGGCTGTAGAGGGAGAATCGATAAGAGAATCGATAAGGAATCGAATTGATAAGCAGGATTGAGAAGGAGTCGGAATCGTTAAAATCGTATCAATACGCATCCCTAATCACATATGTGCGACGCTACTCCTGCTACACGTTGTTGAGCAGCAGGAATTCGGCTGATCCTAGCATTGTGCTTTTGGATGTGCCTGATTAAATTGGTAGGGATTGTACTTTGCAATACTTCCACCACCCCTCAAATCATTAACTTTGCTAACAGCTGACGAACTAGTGGCTAGTAATATCCCCACACAGCGACTCTTTGGCTCCATGTTGCTTTAAGTTTAGCTATCTGTCCACTGGTTGGACACGAGCTGTACACCGCACGGTGCAATGCTTCAAGATAAAAACTTCCATGGTTCACACACCAGCGACAACAAATAAATATGAATTCAAATATTTTTCTTTTTACATCTTTACAATATTTGGTAATCTCTTTGTTATTTGATTACTATTGTATGTTTGACCAATACACTATTTTGTTTCTACTGCTACATTTTATTTATTTTAATACGTTGATTACTTTCTATTTTCTCATTTTGAATGCACAATTGTTTTTTAAATAACAAATAAATAAGAATTTCAGTACATTACATCTGTTATTTTGTCTTAGTTAGGAAAGTCTGGTGCCTTTAGTCTCTTCCACATGAGGTGGAAGGAAGGTATAAGGTGGGAGGTATTCTGTTTATTATTAATTCAACAACGGTATCGGATCGGTATCGGGGTATCGACAGATACAAAAAGCCCAGGCATCGGTATCGGGACTGAAAAAGTCGGATCGGTGCATCCTTAATTTAGGATCAGAAACACGGTCACAAGTGGGAGAGGGGACTGGAAAGGTGGGAGGGTGAGAGGGATAACAAGGAGATATCTACATAACAGTATAACAGAGGAAGACCTACAGTAACAGTATTATAGAGGAGAGACCTACAGTAACAGTATTATAGAGAGACCTACAGTAACAGTATTATAGAGGAGAGACCTATAGTAACAGTATTATAGAGGAGGACCTACAGTAACAATATAACAGAGGAGAGACCTACAGTAACAGTATTATAGAGGAGAGACCTACAGTAACAGTATTATAGAGAGGAGGAGAGAGCTACAGTAACAGTATTATAGAGAGGAGGAGAGAGCTACAGTAACAGTATTATAGAGAGGAGGAGAGATCCACAGTAACATTATTATAGAGGATAGACTACAGTAACAGTATATAGAGAGAGACTACAATAACAGTATTATAGAGGATAGGCCTACAGTAACAGTATTATAGAGGAGAGGACCTACAGTAACAGTATTATAGAGGAGAGACCTACAGTAACCAGTATTATAGAGAGGAGAGACCTACAGTAACAGTATTATAGAGGATAAGCCTCCAGTAACAGTATTATAGAGAGGAGAGACCTACAGTAACAGTATTATAGAGATTGGCCTACAGTAACAGTATATAGAGGAGAGACCCTACAGTAACAGTATTATAGAGAGGAGAGACCTACAGTAACAGTATTATAGAGGATTGGCCTACAGTAACAGTATTATAGAGGAGAGACCTACAGTAACAGTATTATAGAGGAG
>NC_090055.1:20604301-20617450 GCF_038355195.1 Osmerus mordax | reverse complement strand
GGAGGAGGGAGGGGGAAGGAGAGGGAGAGGAAGGGGGCTAGGAAGAGGAGGAGGGGGAGGAGAGGGAGGGAGGGGAAGGAGGGCTAGGAAGAGGAGGAGGGGGGTGGAGAGGGAGAGGAAGGTGGGCTAGGAAGAGGAGGAGGGGGAGGAGAGGGAAGGGAAGGAGGGCTAGGAAGAGGAGGAGGGGGGAGAGGAGAGGGAGGGGAAGGAGGGCTAGAAAGAGGAGGAGGGGAGGGAGGAGAGGGATGGGAAGGAGGGGCTAGGAAGAGGAGGGGGGAGGAGAGAGAGGGAGGGGAAGGAGAACAAGGAAGAGGAGGAGGGGGAGGAGGAGAGGGGAAGGAGGGCTAGGAAGAGGAGGGGAGGAGAGGGAGGGGAAGGAGAGTTAGGAAAGAGGAGGAGGGGGGAGGAGGAGAGGGAGGGGAAGGAGGGTTAGGAAGAGGAGGAGGGGAGGAGGAGAGAGGGGAGAGGAGAGGGAGGGAAGGAGGGTTAGGAAGAGGAGGAGGGAGGAGGAGAGGGGAAGGAGGGCTAGGAAGACGAGGAGGGGGGAGGAGAGGGAGAGGAAGGGGGGCTAGGAAGAGAGGAGGAGGGAGGAGGAGAGGGAGAGGGAAGGGGGGCTAGGAAGAGGAAGAAGGGGAGAGGGAGGGGAAGGAGGGCTAGGAAGAGGAGGAGGGGGAGGGAGGAGGAGAGGGAGGGGAAGGAGGGGCTAGGAAGAGGGGGGAGGAAGGAGAGGGAGAGGAAGGAGGGCTAGGAAGAGGAGGAGGGGGGAGGAGGAGAGGGAGGGGAAGGGAGGGCTAGGAAGAGGAGGAGGGGGGAGGAGATGAAGAGGAAGGGGGGCTAGGAAGAGGAGGAGGGGAGGAGGAGAGGGAGAGGAAGGGGGGCTAGGAAGAGGAGGAGGGGGGAGGAGAGGGAGAGGGGAAGGGGGGCTAGGAAGAGGAGGAGGGGGGGAGGAGAGGAAGAGGAAGGGGGGGCTAGGAAGAGAAGGGGGAGAGGGAGGGGAAAGAGGGCTAGGAAGAGGAGGAGGGGGGAGGAGGAGAGGGAGGGGAAGGAGGGCTAGGAAGAGGGGGAGGAGGAGAGGGAGAGGAAGGAGGGCTAGGAAGAGGAGGAGGGGGGGAGGAGGAGAGGGAGGGGAAGGGGGGCTAGGGGGAAGGGGGGCTAGGAAGAGGAGGAGGGGGGAGGAGAGGAAGAGGAAGGGGGGCTAGGAAGAAGGGGAGAGGGAGGGGAAAGAGGGCTAGGAAGAGGAGGAGGGGGGAGGAGGAGAGGGAGGGGAAGGAGGGCTAGGAGAGGGGGAGGAGGAGAGGGAGAGGAAGGAGGGCTAGGAAGAGGAGGAGGGGGGAGGAGGAGAGGGAGGGGAAGGGGGGCTAGGAAGAGGAGGAGGGGGGAGGAGAGGAAGAGGAAGGGGGGCTAGGAAGAGGAAGAAGGGGAGAGGGAGGGGAAGGAGGGCTAGGAAGAGGAGGAGGGGGGAGGAGGAGAGGGAGGGGAAGGAGGGCTAGGAAGAGGAGGAGAGGGAGGGGAAGGAGGGCTAGGAAGAGGAGGAGGGGGGAGGAGGAGAGGGATTGGGAGGGGAGGAGAGGAACAAATTCAACCAAATGGATTTTGTACTTATGCATAACACCACACTACTTGTAATAGTACACACTATATTAACATGTTATGTTATTACTTACTGCAAGATAGCCAGCAGGTACATGAATGGAACAAGATTTGACTGCATTAATCTCTGTCTTATCAGAATCTAGAATCAGTCTCACACACACACACGCACACACACACACACTATCCTGCACACTCTCTCATACACATTCACACACATAACCTTTGGCACCACCATCAGGGACAATTAAACCCAGTGAACTGTGATCTTGGATCTCTCTTGCTGGTGTCTGTCTGTCTTTCTCTCTGTCGCTCTCTGCCTGCCTGCCTCTCTCAGTGCCTGCCTCTCTCAGTGCCTGCCTCTCTCACTGCCTGCCTCTCTCACTGCCTGCCTCTCTCAGTGCCTGCCTCTCTCACTGCCTGCCTCTCTCAGTGCCTGCCTCTCTCACTGCCTGCCTCTCTCAGTGCCTGTCTCTCTCAGTGCCTGCCTCTCTCACTGCCTGCCTCTCTCAGTGCCTGCCTCTCACTGCCTGCCTCTCACTGCCTGCCTCTCTCAGTGCCTGTCTCTCTCACTGCCCACCTGTCTATCTCTCTTCCACATAACTTGAGCAGAAACCTTCCAGTAGAGTTTCTACAGTAGGCAGAAGGAGGCAGGAGGCAGGGAGAGTGGGCAGAAGGAGGCAGGAGGAAGGAAGAGTGAGCAGAAGGAGGCAGGAGGAAGGGAGAGTGGGCAGAAGGAGGCAGGAGGCAGGGAGAGTAGGCAGAAGGAGGCAGGACGCAGGGAGAGTGGGCAGAAGGAGGCAGGAGGCAGGGAGAGTGGGCAGAAAGAGGCTGGATGCAGGGAGAGTAGGCAGAAGGAGGTAGGAGGCAGGGAGAGTGGGCAGAAGGAGGCAGGAGGCACACACACAAACCCACACACACTCTCAGGAACACACACGTTAACACACACACACACACACCCACATACACTCTCAGGAACATACATGTTAACACACACACACACACTCTCAGGAACACACGTTTACACACACACACTCTAAGGAACACACGTTTACACAAACACACTCTCAGGAACACACACATTTACACACACGCACACTCTCGGGAACACACACACTCTCAGGAACACGTTTACACACACACACACACACACACACACACACACACACTCTCAGGAACACACATGTTAACACACACACACACCCACACACACACTCTGGAACACACACGTTAACACACACACACACACCCACACACACTCTCAGGAACAACATGTTAACACACACACACACACCCACACACACTCTCAGGAACATACATCCCATCAAACCCACTCTACTCACATCCAGAGCTGTGGTGGTTTTGATTCATCCAACAGGACATCCTCGCTTTCCCACAATGCACCAGTGGGAAAGCTGCACGCCAGCCAATCCCAGCAGAGCATCTCTCCATCCTCCACAGTGGCGACCGCGTGTGAAGGTCAAACACTAAGTTTCAATCTGAACACTTCAGGGCTCTTCGTTTTAAGCGCATGAAGAGGTGGCGGGCTGCAGGCCTGCATTTCAGGTGGAGTCAGATTCCTGGGTCTTATAGTCACCTCCCTGTGTTCCTGCTAGTCACATAGTCACCTCCCTGTGTTCCTGCTAGTCACCTACCTGTGTTCCTGTTGTCACATCCCTGTGTTCCTGCTAGTCACCTCCCTGTGTTCCTGCTAGTCACCTCCCTGTGTTCCTGCTTGTCACCTCCATGTGTTCCTGCTAGTCATCTCCCTGTGTTCCTGCTAGTCACATAGTCACTTCCCTGTGTTCCTGCTTGTCACCTCCCTGTGTTCCTGCTAGTCACCTCCCTGTGTTCCTGCTTGTCACCTCCCTGTGTTCCTGCTAGTCACCTCCCTGTGTTCCTGCTTGTCACCTCCCTGTGTTCCTGCTAGTCACCTCCCTGTGTTCCTGCTAGTCACCTCCCTGTGTTCCTGCTTGTCACCTCCCTGTGTTCCTGCTAGTCACCTCCCTGTGTTCCTGCTAGTCACCTCCCTGTGTTCCTGCTAGTCACTTCCATGTGTTCCTGCTTGTCACCTCCCTGTGTTCCTGCTTGTCACCTCCCTGTGTTCCTGCTTGTCACCTCCCTGTGTTCCTGCTTGTCACCTCCCTGTGTTCCTGCTAGTCACTTCCCTGTGTGAGGGGACAGACTGAGGGATTGTTTCTGTCCAGGCCCCAGAATGGCAAGCTTGTCTAATCTGCCACACCCAATCACATCATTGGTTCCTCACCTCCTCACCCGATCTCCTGTCCTCCCCCACCCCTCCACCCTCCTCCACCCTCCCCACCTCCCCCATCTTCCTCTCCTCCCCCACCACCCAAATCTCTCCCTCCCCCATCCTCCCCCCTCAACACCTCCCCTTCTCCCCACCTCTCCTCTGATTGGTTCAGAATCTGTCAGCTACCAGAGAGATGACCGATAGAACCACACAAGCTGCCGTGGAAGCTATCGCCATAACAACCCAATTAACTCATTAAAAGCTCATTTGGAGTAACGAGGAACACGGACACTCGTTAATGTAAATAAACATCAAAGTCCATCACGGCTCTGTCTCCCAGCCGGTGTTCCTCAGCAGAGGCCAACAGACAGAGAACTCATGGAGAACACAGCTTTCTGCTAGGAACCCAAGTCAGTCTTATCAAATATACAGGGTGACAGTGTCACCTGGAAAATCTAATTATAACGAATAGCAAATATCTGATATAAATCTATCTACACGCAAGTGAAAATAAAGGTGGGCACTGAAGTGTACAGGGAGGACCATCGCAACTAGCAGAGGCCACATGGCTGACACCAGCCAAACCAGGTTTGGATTGGATAAGGCTGATGTCCGTTGGGGGAAGGGGGAGGGGAGTTTGTCATCTTAGCTGTCAGCTCATTGGCTGGCGGAGGAATGGCGTGGAGCTGCCTGTGTTCACCCGGGAGGGTGATATTCCCATGCACCTGTCGTCACGGAGCTCAAGTAGCCGGGACGCGCTGTCACACGCCGGGATGAACATGTCCTCCAAACATGCTCCGTCATGGGGAGCCTCTCCCATACATCTACACACATACCTGAATATGGAAGGTTCCCTGTCTGAACATAGTGGCTGCTCCCAGAGCTGCTCTCAGTGAAGCTGCTCCCAGAGCTGCTCTCAGTGAAGCTGATCCCAGAGCTGCTCTCAGTGAAGCTGATCCCAGAGCTGCTCTCAGTGAAGCTGATCCCAGAGCTGCTCTCAGTGAAGCTGCTCCCAGAGCTGCTCTCAGTGAAGCTTATCCCAGAGCTGCTCTCAGTGAAGCTGATCCCAGAGCTACTCTCAGTGAAGCTGATCCAGAGCTACTCTCAGTGAAGCTGCTCCCAGAGCTGCTCTCAGTGAAGCTGATCCCAGAGCTGCTCTCAGTGAAGCTGCTCCCAGAGCTGCTCTCAGTGAAGCTGATCCCAGAGCTGCTCTCAGTGAAGCTGATCCCAGAGCTACTCTCAGTGAAGCTGCTCCCAGAGCTGCTCTCAGTGAAGCTGATCCCAGAGCTGCTCTCAGTGAAGCTGATCCCAGAGCTACTCTCAGTGAAGCTGATCCCAGAGCTGCTCTCAGTGAAGCTGATCCCAGAGCTACTCTCAGTGAAGCTGCTCCCAGAGCTGCTCTCAGTGAAGCTGATCCCAGAGCTGCTCTCAGTGAAGCTGATCCCAGAGCTACTCTCAGTGAAGCTGCTCCCAGAGCTGCTCTCAGTGAAGCTGATCCCAGAGCTACTCTCAGTGAAGCTGATCCCAGAGCTGCTCTCAGTGAAGCTGATCCAGAGCTGCTCTCAGTGAGGCTGATCCAGAGCTGCTCTCAGTGAGGCTGATCCCAGAGCTGCTCTCAGTGAAGCTGCTCCCAGAGCTGCTCTCAGTGAAGCTGATCCCAGAGCTGCTCTCAGTGAAGCTGATCCCAGAGCTACTCTCAGTGAAGCTGATCCCAGAGCTGCTCTCAGTGAGGCTGATCCCAGAGCTGCTCTCAGTGAGGCTGATCCCAGAGCTGCTCTCAGTGAAGCTGCTCCCAGAGCTGCTCTCAGTGAAGCTGATCCCAGAGCTGCTCTTAGCTTCAGGAAGCTGAGTTTAATGAATATACCAGGGTTCTACAGACCCCAGGGGTTCTGTAGAACAGACCCCAGGGGCCCCCCTACAGACCCCCCCTACAGACCCCAGGGTTCTACATAGCCCAGGGTTCTACAGACCCCAGGATTCTACAGACCCATGGGTACAGAGTGGAGAGAGCGACAGACTCCTTTCATGCTTCACAGCAGAAAGACCTCCCTCTCCATCCACACAGCCCACCTCCACCTCTCCACCCACGCAGCCCACCTCCACCTCTCCACCCACACAGCCCACCTCCACCTCTCCATCCACACAGCCCACCTCCACCTCTCCATCCACGCAGCCCACCTCCACCTCTCCACCCACGCAGCCCACCTCCACCTCTCCATCCACGCAGCCCACCTCCACCTCTCCACCCACGCAGCCCACCTCCACCTCTCCACCCACGCAGCCCACCTCCACCTCTCCATCCACGCAGCCCACCTCCACCTCTCCACCCACGCAGCCCACCTCCACCTCTCCATCTACGCAGCCCACCTCCACCTCTCCACCCACGCAGCCCACCTACACCTCTCCACCCACACAGCCCACCTCCACTTCTCCACCAACACAGCCCACCTCCACATCCACACAGCCCACCTCCACCTCTCCACCCACACAGCCCACCTCCACCTCTCCATCCACACAGCCCACCTCCACCTCTCCACCCACACAGCCCACCTCCACATCCACACAGCCCACCTCCACCTCTCCACCCACACAGCCCACCTCCACCTCCACATCCACACAGCCCACCTCCACCTCTCCACCCACACAGCCCACCTCCACCTCTCCATCCACACAGCCCACCTCCACCTCTCCACCCACACAGCCCACCTCCACCTCTCCATCCACACAGCCCACCTCCACCTCTCCACCCACACAGCCCACCTCCACCTCTCCATCCACACAGCCCACCTCAGCTAACTTCTCTTTTACCGGGCCTTGATCTTCTGCAGTACCTCCTAGATGCAGTATTTATAGGTCAGGAGAAAAAAGGTCGGCTGAATGAATAAAATGTAAAAGTCATGTATGGTGTTTGTATATTTGGTATGGTGTGTGTGTATAGTGTGTGTGGGTGTAGTGGTGTGTGTGAGTGTGTGTGTGTGTGTGTGTGTGTGGGGGGTGGGGGGAGTGAGTGAGAAAAAGAGCTGAGGGTTCTTGTTTTTGGTCTCTCTAGGCCGAGTCAGCAGGTTTGGGAACCTGCACACAGACACACCCCCACCCCCCACACACACACACACACACACACACACATCACACACACACGCACAAACACAGGCTGCAGATCGATGTGAGTTTCTACAGGAAGAATACCCTCGTATATCTCTGACACAAGATGAGAAAAGGGGTGGAGAGAGAGAGGGGGAAGGAGAGGGAGAGAGAGGGGGAAGGATAGGGAGAGAGAGGGGGAAGGAGAGGGAGAGAGAGGGGGAAGGAGAGGGAGAGGGAAAGAAAGGGGGGAGGATAGGGAGAGGGAGAGAAAGGGGGAATGATAGGGAGAAGGAGAGAAAGGGGGGAGGAGAGGGAGCGAGAGGGGGAAGGATAGGGAGAGGGAGAGAAAGGGGGGAGGAGAGGGAGAGAGAGGGGGAAGGAGAGGGAGAGAAAGGGGGGAGGAGAGGGAGAGAGAGGGGGAAGGATAGGGAGAGGGAGAGAAAGGGGGGAGGAGAGGGAGCGAGAGGGGGAAGGATAGGGAGAGAGAAGGGGAAGGAGAGAGAGGGAGAGAGAGGGGGAAGGAGAGGGAGAGGGAGAGAAAGGGGGGAGGAGAGGGAGCGAGAGGGGGGAGGAGTGGGAGAGGGAGAGAAAGGGGGGAGGAGAGGCAGCGAGAGGGACGGCTGTGGGAGACATGGACGTACTTGAATCTCATTACATCAGCGCAGCCATGGAACTAATACATAACCCCCTGTAACCCACACCCTCCACCCTCTAACTCCCACCCTCCACCCTCTAACCCCCACCCTCCACCTTCTAACCCCCACCCTCCACCCTCTAATCCCCACCCTCCACCCTCTAACTCCCACCCTCCACCCTCTAACTCCCACCTTCCACCCTCCAGTCTCTACCCACACCCTCTAACTCCCACCCTCCACCCTCCAGTCTCTACCCACACCCTCTAACCCAAGCCCCCACCCTCCAGTCTCTACCCACACCCTCTAACTCCCACCCTCCACCCTCCAGTCTCTACCCACACCCTCTAACTCCCATCCTCCACCCTCCAGTCTCTACCCACACCCTCTAACTCCCACCCTCCACCCTCCAGTCTCTACCCACACCCTCTAACTCCCACCCTCCACCCTCCAGTCTCTACCCACACCCTCTAACCCCCACCCTCCAGTCTCTACCCACACCCTCTAACCCCCACCCTCCACCCTCCAGTCTCTACCCACACCCTCTAACCCCAGCCCCCACCATCTTCCCTCCAGCTTCTCACCCCAGCCCCCACCCTCAACCTCAACCGTCTACCTCCTGTTACTCTGTTTGTGTCACTGCCTCGTGTCACTGTTTAGTGTCACAGCCTCGTCTCACCATATTGGGCAAACACAGCTGAAACAGGAAGTGCTGTGTTGTGAGTTTTTATTTCTGTTTCCTGTGTTTTGCAGCTCCAGGTACAATGCTGAGGGTGATAGGACACTCACACACATATATACACACGCACACACACACATATACAGACACACCCACACACACTCACACAGACATGGACACGGACAGAGAAAGGGAGAGAGTGTGAGAGAGGGAGAGGGTGAGATAGAGAAGGTAGCATGAGCTATGCTTCACATAGAGCTATGCTACATAGAGCTGCACTCACATAGAGCTATGCTACATAGAGCTGCAGCCACATAGAGCTATGCTACATAGAGCTGCAGCCACATAGAGCTATGCTACACAGAGCTGCAGCCACATAGAGACATTCTACATAGAGATACATCCACATAGAGCTATGCTACATAGAGCTGCTTCCATACAGAGATGTGCTACATAGAGCTGCTTCCATACAGAGATGTGCTACATAGAGCTGGATCCACATAGCTGTTCAAGTTCTCCTCGTAGTGGATCTAGCTCTGGAGGAAGTGAACAAACCCAGTCGACATTAACATTCACGCCACGAATCTGGCTAAGATCATTTGCATGGCCATCAACCAACTGTCCTTTTATATCTGTAGTCCAGGGCTCATGTCGGCGCTACACACTGAGTCAAACCCACTCTCTTATTCACAGTTATTCCAGGAAATTCATTGACCTACTTTCTGGGGTCATGAACAAAACGAACAAGACAAGCATCTTTGAAGATTATGATAATGAAAAGGAATGGAGTCGCAGTCTGAGTAGTTTAAATCCACAATGTTCCCCATCGTACACTGCCATCCGCCCAGCATGTCACACACCATCACAACACAGAGTTAGCTGCCATCACCATGGCATCATGTTCTTTATGGGCTGTAAAGATTGTGCTCTTGCAGCAACAGAACGAAAGTCACCCATAACGGCCGACATGGTGGCAGACAAGCGTCTGGGGAGACAGATGTTTCTCTTACCGTGATGGACTCCTCACCGGCCTGACTACTGTTTCAACGCCATGGTGTGTAATCAGGTCGGGTTTATAGATGTTTTGCTGTTGCAGCCTTAACATCGAGAGGAACGTGGATACGTCAATTTCTGGGGTTTGAGAACGACGGCTTTGTGTTTGACACAGCTTCGACCAGCCGAATGAACCAGACTGAAATCTGAGGATGGCCTCAGTTCACCAGGCAGGGTCCTGCTCTGCCCCCGGGGCACAGGCCTCAGTTCACCAGGCAGGGTCCTGCTCTGCCTGGTGAACTGAGGATGGCCTCAGTTCACCAGGCAGGGTCCTGCTCTGCCCCCGGGGCACAGGCCTCAGTTCACCAGGCAGGGTCCTGCTCTGCCCCCGGGGCACAGGCCTCAGTTCACCAGGCAGGGTCCTGCTCTGCCCTCAGTTCACCAGGCAGGGTCCTGCTCTGCCCTCAGTTCACCAGGCAGGGTCCTGCTCTGCCCTCAGTTCACCAGGCAGGGTCCTGCTCTGCCCTCAGTTCACCAGGCAGGGTCCTGCTCTGCCCTCAGTTCACCAGGCAGGGTCCTGCTCTGCCCTCAGTTCACCAGGCAGGGTCCTGCTCTGCCCCCGGGGCACAGGCCTCAGTTCACCAGGCAGGGTCATGCTCTGCCCTCAGTTCACCAGGCAGGGTCCTGCTCTGCCCTCAGTTCACCAGGCAGGGTCCTGCTCTGCCCTCAGTTCACCAGGCAGGGTCCTGCTCTGCCCTCAGTTCACCAGGCAGGGTCCTGCTCTGCCCTCAGTTCACCAGGCAGGGTCCTGCTCTGCCCTCAGTTCACCAGGCAGGGTCCTGCTCTGCCCCCGGGGCACAGGCCGTGTTTACTAGAACCCCTCTTATTCATACAGAACCCTCCACACCCACAGAACATAGAACCCCCCCCCCCACATGCACACACACACACACACACACACACACACACACACACTGGAGGAGGGAGGCAGGACAGAGAGAGAGGGAGAGAGAGGAGAGGAGAGAGAGAGGTGAGAGATGGGGGGAAGATAGAGGAGAGGGCAAACAGAAGGAGGGAGAGAGACAGAGAGAGACAGAGAGAGAGAGAGAGAGAGAGAGAGAGAGAGAGAGAGAGAGAGAGAGAGAGAGAGAGAGAGAGGTTGTATGTGGGGGTGTAAAGTGTCCTGGTGCTGTGTATTGTGAGCTGCCTCCTCACAGCAGTGACAGCTATAGTCTCTCTGCCAGTTCTGCCCCAGGGCACAGCAGTAACAGCTACAGTCTCTATGCCAGCTCTGCCCCAGGGCACAGCAGTAACAGCTACAGTCTCTATGCCAGCTCTGCCCCAGGGCACAGCAGTAACAGCTACAGTCTCTATGCCAGCTCTGCCCCAGAGCACAGCAGTAACAGCTACAGTCTCTATGCCAGCTCTGCCCCAGAGCACAGCAGTAACAGCTACAGTCTCTATGCCAGTTCTGCCCCAGGGCACAGCAGTAACAGCTACAGTCTCTATGCCAGCTCTGCCCCAGAGCACAGCAGTAACAGCTACAGTCTCTATGCCAGCTCTGTCCCAGAGCACAGCACACCCTGAAACACTTCACACTGGACTGCAGCAGCAATAACATCATCAACACCCTGGAAACACCATCAACACCCTGGAAACGCCATCAACACCAGCACCACCCACTAAACATCCGACCAACAGGAAAGCAACTTCTTCAGTAACTGGTCCGTGCACCAATCAACTGGCTTTCTCATAATGTGATTTCATCTGACAGTAAGACAGTAATGTTAATGGAGGATTTTGCAGGGATTAACTTCTTCTCATAGAGACAGCGCTTACATCGAAAGTGCTGTAAATTGGAGCCATTGAATAAACCATTAGTACAGACTAGGCTTTTAGTGCCGCCCCCATTGTTCACACTGTGGCATCTTTACAGTGGCTCCCCAGAGTGCCCCCTCTGCAGCTCTTACACACACACACACACACACACGCACACATGCACACACACACGCACACACACACACGCACACACACACACACACACACACACGCACACGCACGCACACACACACACACACACACACACGCACACACACACGCATACACACACACACGCACACATGCACACACACACGCACACACACACACACACACACACACATGCACACACACACGCACACACACAGAGAATGCTTACTATGCAGCACTACGGTGTGGGTTCGTACACAATAAAGGTACTTGAGAGATCAATGTCTTCCAGGACAGTCTCTGCATAGGCTAACAGCTTCTCTGTCAGGAGAGGGGGGGGGGGGAATGAGGGGAGGGGGGGGAGGAGGTCAGGAAGTAGGGAGGAGGAGGAGGAGGCAGGAGGAAGGGAGTCCCAGGGGGTCACCGTGGAGCAGGGTCGTGAACTCTCCATGCAGCCCTGCTACTCCCCCTGACATCACGTCCTGTTTTGTAACAGCGGGCCATGCAGCCCTGCCCTCTGATTGGCTGGTGGCAACACAGCTGAATGTCACGCTCTCCTTGAGACGATCGATGGAGACGATCAGATATCACACACCTGCAGAGAGGGACAGCTCTACGCAATGGTACACACACGCGCACCCAGGCCAGGCCAGGACCTGCAGAGCTTGAACACCACTTTGTTTACATCTCTGATTCTGCTGTTTATTATTAGAACCTTCTGAGTGTAACAACCTTCTGAGTGTAACAACCTCCTGAGTGTAACAACCTCCTGAGTGTAATAACCTCCTGAGTGTGTTAGAACCTCCTGAGTGTTAGAACCTCCTGAGTGTTAGAACCTCCTGAGTGTTAGAACCTCCAGAGTGTTGTTAGAACCTCCTGAGTGTAATAACCTCCAGAGTGTTAGAACCTCCTGAGTGTAATAACCTCCTGAGTGTAATAACCTCCAGAGTGTTAGAACCTCCTGAGTGTTAGAACCTCCTGAGTGTTAGAACCTCCTAAGTGTTAGAACCTCCTGAGTGTTAGAACCTCCTAAGTGTTAGAACCTCCTGAGTGTTAGAACCTCCTGAGTGTTAGAACCTCCTGAGTGTAACAACCTCCTCACACTCCTTCTACACACACACGCACACACACCCCAACAAACACAGCCCACTCCCCCCAACTATTCCCCCTCGACCAACCCCTCACCCCTCACTCCTCCATCCAGTACACCAGACTTGCAGGCTCAGTGCTAATAACCATCTCTCCTGTCTGTCTGGTAAGACTTGTAAGACTGCAGGCAGAATAGCCGTGACAACAACACTTAGTCTGCTGTGTCATTACTCATCCTCACCCCCAGGATGAGGAGAGAGAGTGGGCCGAGAGAGGGGGCGAACCCTCTGTTATTCTGATGCAGGGAGAGCGAGGACGGAGACTGATAATGAACGATGTTTACAGTGTTTCAGGAGCCAGAAGTTGAACACACTGTCCTTGGTCCTCCAACTCTCCTCTCCAACTCTCCTCTCTCCACTTCTCCTTTCTTCTCCTCCTCTCCAACTCTTCTCTCCTCTCCACCTCTCCTCTCTCCACTTCTCCTCTCTTCTCTTCAACTTTCCTCTCTTCTCCACCTCTCCTCTCTCCTCCACCTCTCCTCCACCTCTCCTCTCTCCTCCACCTCTCCTCCACCTCTCTCCTCTCTCTTCCTCCGTTCTTCATTATACCAAGCAGTAATCCATCTCTTTCTTTATCGCTCTAACATCTCTCCATAGTCTATAATTAAATAAACTTTTATTTGTTCACCCCTTTTAACAATCAACATCACAAATGCGTTTCACACTTGCCCCCAGATCCCTCTCCTCCCTCCTCCCTCACTTCTGACAATAATCCTTACATCTCATTTCTCTATCTCCCACATTCTGTCACTTCCCCCTCCCCCGTCCCTTCATGAGTCACTGTTTCCGTTCCAACAAACA